>NC_073707.1:24603535-24843535 GCF_023634085.1 Falco cherrug
ATTTTTGTATATAGGGGGAAAAAATTAAAATAAAGACCTCGCAAGGTCGAGCTGATCTCTGCGTATTTATTACCACTGAAATATTTTATCAATATATTTCTTTGAGTTGCAGCTGCAGGGATCCGTCCTCCCCTCCCCCCGCGCCCCATCCCTAATCAGCCCAAACATCTGTTTCTTTGCATTTGGGGAGATCTGTAGTCGCAGGCAGACCTAAAAATCCAGACTTGGAGAGCGAGCGGGGCAAATCAGCTCTGAGGCGAAGGCAGCGTGCGATGGAGAGGCGAGGCTGAGCAGCCCCGGCCGTGCGGTGCAGGCGCCTATCTTTGTGTGTGGTGTTCTGCGACCCGCTGCCCACGCACACGCACACACAAAGGCGCACCCCGGTGCTACCGGCCACCGGGATTAGCCCACGGCATTTCCAAGCGGGCGGGCACGCGGCGGGGCCGTGCGCTCCCGCACCCTCCGCAGCGCGCAACTCCCGCGCAGCGCCGCTGTTGTGCGGCACCGCCTCCCGCAAAGTTGCGGAGCGCCTCGAGCCGGCCCCGCAGAGCAGGCTCCTGCTCCGGCCCCTCCGCAGCGCCGGGGCCGAGCCCGCGGAGCGCACCGGACAGCAGCGACCGGCAGCCAGCGTGCACCGAGGGTGCTGCGGGCTCCAGTGGAGTTCCCGTGCGTTGCGAACTTTTTGCTAAGTCATGAATAAATTAGCACCGCCGAAAGGGGAAACACATATTAGAAGGCAACGCCAAGCCCCACAGCTGGCTTTGTCTTGGAAATTGTTTCACAGGTCAGGAATTCTGCGCCCGAAAGTCTCCCCGGTACCCACTTTTGGATCTGGTTACGGCTGCGGCAACTCGAAGAGCCCCAAAGCAAAAGAAAGTGCTTAGACAATAGGGCTCTGCGGGAAAGTTGTTAGTCAGTGACTGTGTTTGTCTACCTTTCTATAGGAATTAATGCCACAGTTCTCTGTGCCTCTGTAGCCTGGACTGACAGTAATCCACCTCTGTGACTTCTGCCCTTTGTGTTTTCACAAAACTCGGCTCACTTGTAGCGCGACAACAGCACGGAATAATGACTTTAACCTTCAAACATTCTTTAATTAGCTTTTTCAGCAAACTAAAAGATGCTCAAATGAGCCCTTTGACAAAAACTGACCTGCGCCTTCAAATTCTACTTTCACTTTTGGGTCTAAGTCGTTATTGGTTCACAATTCGTCTGAAGTCATCTAATAAGGGATTATTTAGGAACTATTACCCACACGCCAATTAAAGCCTCTCCGATGAAATTCGGTAGACAAAGATAAGCATCAAAACGGAAAATTAAACTATTTGCACATGGCTTGTTTTTCAACAACCCATTTTCCATCTCAGGATAAACATCTTCCCGCCAGCTCGCTCTGCCGGAGCGGGGCGGGGAGGGTGCGGGGAGCCTCTCCCGGGCGGCTTGGGGCGGCCGCGTCCCGGTCCCCGTCCCGGTCCCTGTCCCGGTCCCTGTCGGAGCGCCCGGCCGCAGCGCTCCCGGCCGGCCCCGCACGCCTCCGCACCGGGGGGCCGTGCCTCCCGTGCCTCTAGGGGCCGGGGTGGCTTTTCTTTCCAGGCTGAACGCCGAGAGAAGGCTCGCAGGGAAAGTGATAGAGCTCACCTCCACGCACGTAGTTCAAGCAACCTGCTGTCATTTTGCCTTTACATACCGGGGGGGGGGGGGGGGGGGGGAAGTGGCATAAAAGATCCAAACGTGCCAAAGTTCCGGAAATCGTGCAAGAACTTTCCTGAACTGGGAAGACTCGGGAAGAAAGTACCGATTCTCCTGAAGAGGTATTTTATTTCTCTGAGCAGTGAAGGAAAGGTATTAGTAGAAATGCGCGTTTTGCTGCCTACGGTGGTTCTTTGGGTTATATGGGAACCAGTCTCTGAATAGTTTAATACCGACTTATCAAGGAAAGATGATCTTTTTTCTCTTTCCAGACAAAACATCCCGACGGCTCAAAAATTTTACGTGGTTCTTAACTGCTGTATAAAAATTTTGGAGTTTCCAGGCAAATTGCAGCAGCATCCTACGGCAAGCTGACAAAGAGATTCCAGGAATGCCACGCATCTAGGAGGGAACTACGAATCCCTCTCTTTAGCCTGAAGCACGAAATTGGCTTAAAGCTCATTTTGCAGATAACCAGAAACGAAATCATCAGTGCGTGGACCGGGTGGCTGCAACTTTCTAACGCTCAGCAGCAATATCTCAGACTTTCTGGAGGGGGTGGGTGGGGTGGTGGTGGAGAAAAGAAGAGTGTTGGAAGGGCTCTAAAAGAAACTCGCATCTCAACATGCATTTTTCGCCCTGGTCTGGGGAGGGCTGGGCTCCCACACGGGCATCGGTACCCTTAAGTCTCTGTGCCGAGACCGATCCCACGGGATGGGGAAATGAACGTCCTATATTTTGGCTTTCAGAATTCATTTTAGACTCGGAACAAAACCACCTGCACCCAGGTGCATAGATAAAATAACAGATCACTCCAAATCTGCGAAATATATCTGTATCTCTATGTTGCATATCCAAACAGAAACGATCAGCAAGGTGTCTGTCAGACGCGCTTTCCCGCAGAGGGGCTGAGCGCCAGGTGTCTGCCCCACAGCTGTGTCCAGGAAAAAAAGAATTTCTGGACTGTGGGGCTCCTGCCCAGGACAAACCACTGACCCTGCTTTAAAGGAGAGAGGAAGCGCCAGGCTGCTGCTGGCATTTCTCGCCCCCAGCCGATATTCCTGCCCTCGCTGCGTCCCCGCGGGCTCTAGCTGCTCCGCCACCACCTCTGCCCGGCTCTAGCCGCCCCCGGACCCGCTCCCCGCCGCCCCGAGTTAATCTTCCCGGAGGAGTTCGGGCTAACCCGCAACGGGACACGTCGCGCTCCGCACGCTGGCCTGCTGGCAGGGGTTAAGGTGTAACACCGGCGGGGCGCACCGAGCCGCCGCCTTGCCCCGGCCACGCGGGACCGGAGGCGGACGGGGACGCGCAGGGCGGCTCGGGCGGCCCCGCTGCGCCCCGGTGAGCCCCGCGGCCTGGCTCCGCCGCACCGCGCCCGGGGCTGCCGGGGGGGTCCGGCCCGGCCCGGCGGGCAGAGCGGTCCCGCAGCCCCCGCACCGCGCAGCCGGGAGAGGCTGCGGCTCCTACGTCCCTCTCCGCGGGGGCACGGGGCGGGCTCGCTCCCCGGCCGCCCCCCCGCTTTGCCTCTGGCGCTTTTTCCCGGGGGAAAGCGCCTCCCAAATGACCCTTTCCAGCAGTTCTCCCCTCGCGTTTCATTTTAACAGCGTTCGGGCTTTTCTAACCAAAAAGCTGCGCGTGAGAATCCCTGTGTGCCGCCGGCGTGCGGGCAGGGACAGAGCCCTCGGAAAGGGGGGACAGGCTCCCCACCACCCTGTGGCCTTGAAAAACGCTTGTGACACACCGAGAGCAGGGTTTTCTCGTTGCTCCCCCCACCCCTCCATGACACGATAGTAAAAAAACACAGTTTAACGTGAAGAATCTGTAGTTTACAAAAGCGGCCCTTGAGGAGCTGCAGGGCTGCACAGCGGGCAGGCCTTTCGCTGTATAGCAACGTACAGGAGAACTTTAGATGTGCTTCCTAAAACTGGAGATTTTTCAGCCGTCCAGTTTTGCTCATGGTTGCTATGGGAGAGCCGAGACCTGCTCATTTAGTACCTCAACATGTACTGCAATGTTTTTGCTATGGGTAGCTGCGGTGCTGAATATGCCGTTACTGAAAGGTGACCACATGGTATAGGATACATTTCTCC
The DNA here is from genome assembly GCF_023634085.1 of Falco cherrug. Taxonomy (NCBI): domain Eukaryota; kingdom Metazoa; phylum Chordata; class Aves; order Falconiformes; family Falconidae; genus Falco; species Falco cherrug. The sequence continues at coordinate 24,607,315 of NC_073707.1, forward strand.
TGGGAAAAAGAGCAGAAAGGGTAGCACCAGTAATATTCTGTAAGTATTTTCTCTAGCACTTGACGCCTTCATATATTCAGTTCTTTAGATGGCAACTTTATTTGGAATGGGACTTTTTTTACACACTAAAGATGGATCTATCGAATAAACAAAACTTGTTTGCAATAACTATTCCATTCCTGTGTATGTTACATCTGCATCACAAATACGTACTGATTCTGAAAATGTTTTGGCAAATAACAACAGTGATTAAAATAAATAAATAGATGATGTGCACACAGTGTATATATACTTTACACTGTACCTCTCTTACCCATGCACATGCTATACATTGCACATATGATCATATACAATCTAGTGCCTGGTACATACATGGCATATAATACTGCACATTTATAGGAGTCGGAGACTCCCTTCACACATATTTCTGCACATGCACATGGAGTTTGCATGTGTTCTTACATCTTAAATGATGTGAGAAGCATAATTTTGAATGCTAAATTCTGAATATACTACCATGGAGTAAGATGACAATCCACAGCCTACATGCAGGTCATTTCTCAAAACTTAGGTTTTCATTACACGCTTATAGTTGCTGTTAACAGACTGGAACTGGCAGAGTGGCAGTTTCTTCATCATCTATCACTTAAGATATATGGTGAATTTGGGGAAGTTATTTTTTTTCTCTGTGGTTTCTGTACGGTTTCAAGTCTACCATCACCACCTCATTACTATAACACGTCTGATCCCCATAGCCTGCAGTGACTTAGTGACTTTGTGAGGTAAGTTAAATTTTTTTGGAAACAGCCAGATTTAGATAGACCCTGGCAATGTTCGCCTCCTGTTATTCTCATTTTTTCCCCAATATTTATTTTTACTCTAGCCATTACAAAACTCAAGATAACTATCAGTGTCCATATTGGGCCACAAAACATTCTCCTCAACACTTCTTCCTCTGAACAACATAGGCCCTGGGCAGGAATTCCTCTGCATTATCTGAAACCCTCCACCAATATCACAGAGTAGCAATTCCAAGGTTCCTGACAGGTCAAGAAATCCAGGTTATTTAAAAGAACATTAATAAATGAGAATATGCAGAAAAGAGGGATAGCTATTTGCAGCAGGAAAAGGGCAAACCCCTCAAACTGTAGCTGTCACTGAATTAAAAAGTATACAATGGATTAGATATCAACCACGTCTATCAAATCCAAGGCCCAGGAACCTAGGGGGAGGGAAGTGTGTAAGAGCAGATGCTTAGAAGGTAAACCACCCCAATTAACCTCATTATCTGTTACAAATTTGTACTATTAATATTCTGGGTTTTTCAAATCACTATTGTTGTTGTTGTTGTTGTTGAAGAGAAACTGTTGACTATAGCATATGCTTTGCTCTAGTCTCCCAAATCAGCATTAGCCTTCTTAAGGTCAGGGGAATGTATCTTAAAACTTTCATATATTTAAAAAATATGTATTGTTATTTTAATTGGCACTGTGGATAGTTTAATTTGTATCTGTATTAAATTAAACATATGGTGAACAGGGTATAATAGATTTTCTATAATTTAGCTGCCAATGTGGCAACAGAAGCCAGTTACTCTCACCAGCAGACTTGTCAGTGGTTTGTTTACTAGCTTATTTGAATTAAAATAAAGCTTCGCTTCTGCTGACTGCACATCATTATCTATGAGACCATAATCCTGCTAGCAAATCCTATATCTTCCAGAACTGGCTCTTTTGTTTGGGATTACTGAGAGCTTAGCCTATAACAAAGAGGAATAAGGCATCCCTCTCATCCTCGTAATTAAGTGTGGGGAGTAATTTAGAAACAAACCCAGAAAGATGTACAATTTGGAGTTCTGCTTCTATACAGGATTGGGGAACAGAAGAGGCCAAACACTGATTATGTTAGCACAATGTTTAAACTATTAAACTACTGTATAACAGGAATCCAGCTTTTAAAAAGAAATGGCAATGTTCAACAAAGTATTAAGTTGCTTTACACTAGACAGTTTTTGCTTATCTAAAGGTATGCTGGAAAATTTGGGTGGAGCTTGAAGACCCAAGACTATTTTCAGTCTCAGTTTTTCTACATGCACATGCTACATACATGCCACTTTTATAACATCTCAATTTTTAAATTAAAGAGCATAATTTAATAGATGAAACTTGATCTGTGTTATAAAGTATCTCTTAAATGATTTAACTATTTTTGAATGAGAATATTCTCTAGGAATAGGAATGTCTCTGGCAGTTGAACATGTTTGTTTAAGTGCTCTATTTTAATACCACCACCATTTACATTTTCCTTTGGGAAAGCAAGTAGTTTGAAGCTGTTAGCATTTCACAGCCACCTTAGAAATGACCATAGCATTCAGGAAGAGAATAAAGAATATTTTAATATAGGTATTCTGAGGTCAGTAAAATGTACATCAGCAATCTTTTGACTTTGTTGCTCTAGCTGTATTCATGTAATCCAATTCTCGCCACTCAAAATGAGGGTTATGTTATACACAAGTTGTAGAAATTAATAACTGGGTCACAAAAATAGAAGTCTCAGGAGTATACAGATACACAGTATCTATTTGCAGAGGGCTAATAAGGACAGGGGTTGATTTATAAAAGTCTTCGACATTAATTGTCACAGATGGGAATTCTGAGGACCTCTGTGAAACCAAACGAGGCCCTAGTGAATTATAAAGCAGGTCCTTAGACTTTAAAAACATTTAGGCAAAGTGACAGTTCAGAACATCTGTTAGCCTTCTGTCTGAGTATAAACTGGATGTCATGGAGTGCACAGCTGTAGGCATTTTCTGCCTCTTTTTTGCCAACATCTGTCACAGCATTACAGTAATATAGGTAATTATCAACACCTCATATAAACTGTTTGCTATTTTAATTTCTGAATAAGTAAAATTAGCATTATACTCTTCTGCAAAAAAAAAAAAAATCCAGAAGGGGAAGAATATATGTTCCCTTTTAAAGCTGAATGACAGAGCTGATCATTTCAGGAGAGCTGAAATTCAGAAAAAATCTCTACCACAAATAAGGTCCTTAGGATAACATAAAAGACTTAGGTGAGAACAAGTTTAAATATTCTCCCTTTCTCTCTCTGTCTCTTAAAAAAAGACATCTGAGTCTCATCTGTCATAAGCAAAGAAGATCAGTAGCAAGAAAAGATAGGAAACCGCTAATCATTTATGGTTTTTTCCATTCACAAGCAGCTGTCAAATGATGTATGTTTTACCACAGTAACAAAGCCAAGGGCTCATCAATACCAAGCAATTTTACTGTCAGTTGGTCATCCTTCTTCTCAACATCTGCAGTAAGAAAAAGAGATCACCTTGCAGTGATGCACAGCAGCTCGACCTCACTGGCTGATGATAAAGCGAGTGGGGTAATAACCTGCAGGACTTTCAGAAATAAAAGTATATTCTCAGGGTCCCCCAACAACTGAACAAAGAAGGGTACACAGGAAGAGCCACTCCAACAAAAGTTGGCCTTCAAGCCAACTTTTCAGGACCACATTGGGTCCTTTTACACACCAAGGGACAGAAACCACTGTGCAGTCCTGAAGATCATCTATCCAGTTGTGGACAGCACCGAGGTGATTTCACAAAGTGACCAGGTATTTTGGGTTCCTCAATTTTGGAGGCCTAGGTGATACACTTTATAAAAGCATGGTTTGCACAGGGCAGTGGCTTATCATTTTTGATAATAAGGCTCCTGTGAGGTGTTGCTAGCTGAAAACCAAAAATCATCAGCCACCTTTGGTAACAGTGGCCCACTTGGTGGTTGCCTTAATGAGAGTGATTTTGTTACTGCCCTACACAGTCTGTTAGAGCACGGGGTAAAGAATGGTAGAACAACAAAGCAATATGCTGTCAAACAGCAGCAGTGGAGACCATATCAGTCTGAACTTGCAAGTATGAGCCTGGTGACAGAAAATAATCATGTGGCAATGAGTTTTACGGTATTACATAGAAGCGACAATCACCCCCAGCTCATAGTTATTTTGCTTTGACCACAAAAAGAATAGCACCTCTGCTAGAAGTTAATGTTCCAACATGGAAAACCTGAAAAAGTGCCATTAGGTCTTTTTATAAAGGAGGCATATAGAACAAAGTGGTCACTAATATGCTATTTTTAGTGCCTGAACTACAGTCCAGAAGATAATACCCAATTACTTGATATAGTGCTGTATATACTGTCTGAACAACAATAGTGGACTGAGAAGCAAGAGAAAGCACCAGAATATGGTTTTGAAGTCATTCAGATTTCATGTATTTTATTTTCTTCTAAAAATAAAGGCTTTGAAAAGAGGTGCAGTGTTGCCCAGGTTGAAGGAGGGGGGCCAGAGAAGAGCTGAAAGGGAGATGAGAGCAGATGGAGGTTGAGAAAGAAGAGAGAGAGATGCTGACTACAGGAAAAGATAGCTAGGGCACAGATAGCCAGAAATCTAGAGAAAAGAAAGAGAAAATGCATCTGAGGTGCACAGTCAAAGAAAGGCATCCACGTAGCTGTAAGCCTGTCATATATGTATGTACCTGTAAGAAAGACCATGTTCAGGCCAATTTATACAGTTGGGGACAACACAGGATTTTACTTATCCCACTGTCTCCCCTAGTTTCCACTCTGCTGGACTGTGAACTGTGGTGGCTGAGTTGCAGATGTGTATTTTTTTCATAGCCCCAGCTAGCAATGCAGTAATTTTACTGATGCCATAGAGGGTAACTGCGCCAGTACAGTTTGAGACTGATCCAGCAGTTTCAGAAGGAGAGGCACAGAAACCTTACTGTCTTGCTTTCTTATTTTCCCCTTCTCTGTTTCTTACTGCCTCTTCAGCCTTTATTACATGCCCCCTCCTATTTTTCTCCTCATGAACAGTCAAGATTAGCTGAAATTGTGGACCTACTCCATGCAGTCTGAGGTCCACCACTCTAACAAAGACGATTTGGTGAGAAGGACCGTTCCTACTGTGGTCCTAAGCCACTTGTGAGATGTTTGTAGGTTGTGACTATTTCTTTCAAGAGCTCCATCCCTCCACCAATTACCACTCTGGCTTTTCTTGCCTACTGCAACTCTGTATCCAGGTGGATGCTAAGCAGATTTTAGCAAATTACAAGCTGCAGGATAAATATTTTCCTCCTACTTTTGGTTTCAATGCTAAGGTTCTTAAACATTTATTTTAACTCTTGCAAATAAAACTGTCTTACATATTCCCATCACCCTACTACCTAAATGCATTGTTCAAATGCCAAAGAGTATGTGAGCTATTGCAGATCACATAATAGATGCCTACACAATCACTATACTAGTAATATTTATTGTTGAAACAGACTGTTTTGTAAAGAGCTCTGAGATACCTAGGCCATAAAAAGTGTGATATAAAACAAAATGCTATTCAGTTCAATAGATGTCTGATAAGAAAAGAACCCTAAAATTTGAATAGTTTCTCCTCCCCTTAATCAGCCCTAACAATGGTACCCCAGTCTCAGTGCTCCTGCACGCAGCAATATCTGTCTTTTAAAGAGAGGAATGGGAACGTGCCGCTAACAGAGAACGCTCATTGGTAGAACATTGTTAGGTGTTTTATAATTGATAGTTTTCAGCATCGGCACAAAGGTAAGGACTTTAGCCTTGAATACTACCCACTAACAATATACCCACATACAGAAAACTAGTGCTAAATGTATTTATTAAAATAAATGCTTTAAAATAGTCTGCTTTTCATACAAAGTAATTATCTTACACTATGTGTAAAAGGTACTTTTGTAATCAATGGTATACAACCAGCTTCAGATAGAACCACACGCACCCCCTATTACACACGGTGATGCTCATCAGACTGCATGGCACTGAATCATTTCATTATGTTCTGTAGCTTAATTCTTCAATTCCTGTAGCTTCAGTTGGAATTCATCCAGATCAGCCCTGTTTTCTAAGATGAAATCAAAATACTTCAAGGCCACAACCACCAAATAATACTATCACCTCTAAACAGAGAATAAGGTATTTCATACTTTTTAGAGGCTCATAGTTCCTGTTCTAATTGTGCCAGGGCAACAGGGATTTTTTTTTCTCCTTTTCTTCTCACTTTTTTTTTTGTTGGCACTTCTAGCCTATTAATTACCAAAGGACAAGAGAAATATGTTGTGAGTATGGGTGAATTCTGTAGCAGTCAAAATAGAAAGTAGCAGCCAGCCGGAGAATTTTAAATGCTTTAAATTTTCACAAGTCCTGCCTAAGAAGCTAATCACTAATAAGCTAATGCACTTATTTTTTTATATATTGGATAAATCAGCACAGTCAAGAGATAAAAGAAAATAAAAAGCAAAAAAAAAAAAAGAATAGTAACAGGTCATGATTTTTCCACTGAACCAGACAAAAATAGTAGAATTAGGTAAGTAATCATCAGGGTAAAATGTTTTAATTACTAAAAATGGTTAGTTTCATTTGGTTATCTGTAGAATCCTATAATCTCTTTTAATTAATTCATTTGCAAGTATTTGGATGACCATCAATTTATTCATAAAAATGTTTGAGAGTTGCAGGCTATGCAAATTCTGTTGCTAATTAGTTAATGGGTACATTCACCCTGTCAGTGGCTGATGATCAGATACTTGTGCTTATAATTCTTACACATACAAACATTTTTTCATACAATACACCTGAATGTCTCTGTACTTGCACAGAGTGGACAGCACTGATCTTGAGCGGCTTTTTCCCCTGAGGATCAGTGTTTCCATGGCGAGTCCTGTGGGGATCTATCTTGTCTTTTCTTCTCCACAGTAGGCATTTAGGGATAATAAAATAGTTAGTGGAAGTATGTTCTACACTATTTACAATGAGCTGATGATAGTCAACATGACAGTCCAGACCCACAAATGTGCTGGGAAATCAAAGAGCCTTAGGGTCCTCAATACGTCCATCCATAGGAGCCTCATTTCTCAAGTATCTGATTTATTCTTTTAAATGTTACATCTTGTAGGAACAGGGACACAGAACAAAGTTAAATGACCAGAGATCCCTGGATAAGATAGAAATGATGCTGGCTGATCATCAGCAGTGATACGACTTCTCTCTCTTTGATTTTATCCATCATTTGTAATGCACATGCACAACATGGGGCTGATGTTGGCCCTCGCTGCTATTAGGCGCATAGTGACAGTGTCCAGGACACTTTTTACCACCCAGAGAAGCAAAAAAGAAATGCACTGTTAATTCTGTTTTTTTAAAGTAATTGAGATTACCTTAAAAACCCATCACAGTGCTACTCAGGTAGTGACCAAAGCTAAATTAGAAAGCCAGAATTCTGTAGAAGACTAATTTAGCCTCAGTATTATAAGATCCTAGGATCCTGTCTAGCCTAATGTTTATAAATAGTTCCAGAGGAAATAATCACTTTCGTGAACATTGGTAACTGCTATACTGGAGCCTTGGTGAGTCAATTCATATTGTTCATACCGCTCCTCCAGTCCCAAATGCTTGAAATTTGTCTTATTGTGTCCTTTTTCTACTTTTACTCATGCTAATAATCTAATCTCACATACTAAATATTGTAATATCATTTAGGATGTTACAATTATGGAAAAAAATTATAATTCAAGTGAAAAGTCCTTTGCAACATACATCTCATTCTATTGCCATTAAAATGTTCAATTTCAGAAGACCTAGTGTAATTTTCTTTTCCTTACACTCATTTCACACACACACACACCCCCCCCTTCATTATATTTCCATTACATCTCTGGAAAAAAGTGTACTTCAGTGGATGATAACTGAGACTATACTGTTTGATAGATGAAGTAGCTATTCTACATTTCAGAATGACTAAATCAAGTCCTACCAAGAAAGTAAAAGTTTTACATTTCTTTCTTAATCAGGATACTTGTTGCAGCCTAACTCAAGTTACTTTTCTCAAAGGAAAATAAGAAAGAACATTTATTTGATTCTAAACATTCTGTATCATTAAAAAGCCAAATTACAAACACAATGATACATGCACACACATAGCAGATTGGAAAAAGTCAGCCACTTAAATGGTCAGATTGCACAAGCCCTGATTTGAGCTAAATTGCGCTTCCTTCCCACTATAAAATAGCACAGAAATGGGAGTGCTTTACTGGGGAGAGTGAGTAACAATTTATTTTCAATATCTATAAGCCAGGTTAGCAGTTTCTGGACTGTAACCAGACTTTTCAAGTACCTTCCACAGAATTCAGAAAAAGCTAAGAACATCACAGGATTTAGCATGTGTGATTGCAGGTTCACACAGAATGCTTACAAGACCTGATTACATGAAATCTGAATTCATAATGGTTGCAATACAGCCGCATCTAGCCCTGTATCCTCCTGCAGCAGTAAATGTCAGTGGAAGTATAAAAAGTAGTGCCAGGACAGAGCGAGTACAAAGTGTTATTTCCCTGCCATATTCACCCCATGCCCAGCAGCTTGAAGTTCAGGAACTTTCTGAGTCTCAGATAGTTTTTAATAGGATTTTCATAATTTTTTCTTCCCTTTATTTGCCCCCCCCCCCCTTTTTTTTTTTTCCTAATCATGTTACCGAAATTCTGTGGCAATGAATTTCACATGTGAATGATGGGCAACATGAAAAACCACTTCTCTGGGGTTTTTTATGCATTGCTTAGTCATTTTTTTTGCTGCCCTGATTCCTTGCTCTGGCTGTTGCTGATTCAGCTTAGGAGGTTACTGCCACCACCTTTTCTTAGCTACTTCCCATCTGAAATTTCAATTTCAACACAACCACACATATGCTCAGTCTACGAACAGCTTCTGTTAAAATTATCTGGTTTATCTTGAACATGTTTACAAGTAATTTTTCTTTGGTTGGGTTTTGTGTTTTTTTGTTTTGTTTTGTTTGGTTGTTTTAAACGGAATCACATTGACAGAACACATACAGTTATGCTAGTAAGTGTGAAGATGCCACAAGTGTTGATGGAGAAGGAAAAGAAGGGACAAGTAACAAGGCTAAGAAGGGACAAGTAACAAGGCTAAGAAGAGCCTGGTAACTTTTCACCCAGATCAGCAGCATATTCCTAGCATGAAGAGCCACACATTCACATGCACATTCTCCTGACTGTAGGAGTCACAGAGTCACTGTCATTGTGCCTGTATGTCTGCCACGCCCACAAGTAGAAATTTGCACGGAAACCCTCAGGGAGGGAAAGAAGAGTCTGTGGGTGGTTCTCTGCAGCTTGCTGGCTGGAAAGAGCATGAAAAACCTGGCCACCACTTGGCAGGAAGGGTAAGATGTGGCCATTACTCCACAGACTGTCTTTAGTCCTTTCTTACAAGTAAATGGAAACAGCTCAACTGTCCTGGCCTCTGCTTTTGCTCTGAAAGAGAAGGCTCTGACTTACCTGCCTTTATTTTTATTTTTTTTCAATAGGAGGATTTTATTTGCAAAATTAGCTTCACAGGGTGCAGTTACTTGCTAGCCAAAAATGGCAAAAAAATTTAGTTTACTTGCTATTGGAAAGGAATGTTTTTTCTGCCTGTAATAAACAAGGATATAGAAATACGCAATGGAATCCTCGGTGTCTGTCTGCAGTTATGTTGTAGGCAACCGTATCATCCAGCTGCTCTTTCTTCCTGTTTTTTCTATTAAAGGTTTAAGCAGAGGAACTTCAAAATTTATTTTAGCTGTTAGATAAAACAGTTTCCACTGGACTTGACAGAGAATGTAATGTTCCCATCAGTGGACTGAATGGCCTTATTTCTGAGAACATCACTGAAAGCTCTTTGCCTAGGGCATAGGGTATTGCAGAAGCTGCTGTGCAAATTCTCAGATCCTTGTTCCAAGTTACTCAAAGCTTGCGGAACCTTTGGGTATATCATATTATCCATCTTTGGTTCATCATCTATTCAAACCTTTGGGAACAGAGGAGGAGAATGGCTTACATTTCTGGGTAAGGGAGTGTCTGGCTTGGATTTCACTTTTATTTGTGGCTGGTTGTTCATTTCTTTATTTGGGTTTTGAGATGAGGAGATATTATAGAATTTATACTTTGTCAGTAAATAAGTATTTTATAAAGCTTGGGATAGACATTTGACACTGAACACCCTCCCCCCCGCCCCCCCGCCAAACTTGTATATGGTTGGAATGGCAAAAGCAGTTACTGATATAGCAACATTTTCTCAAATTTTTCCTCAGAAAGTACTTTGTATTTTTCCTCTTACTATTATGTTTCAGGCTGTGAGTTGGTCTTCCTCCTGCCAACACCTCCTGGAACATAAAGGATTCTGAAACAAGACGATCTGTCAGTTGAAAACAATAGTAGGACACTTTTTACATTTTTTGAATACAGTGTTAGCCATGGCAACCTTGAGACATTTGGACAATATAAGTCAAATTAAGCAAAGGGGTGAACTCAAATCTAAAGCATTAGTTAAATAAATTCCTGTGAGATTACTTTTATTTGGAATGAACCGGCTTTGTCCGTATCCCTGCCTCATTGAGTTAGTTACTTTTTCTAATAAATCTTGTTCTTGTTAAGTTTATTGCTGTTCAGATCATGTCATGGAAATATTCCCCCTAAAGGAGAATTCTCCTCTCTCTGAGAAAACATCCTGAAGGAAAAAAAGTGCACGGAGCATACTCTTCACTTGCTGGTCATGTTTGTACTGACTGGTATGGACAACTGTGTGTCTACATTGGTCTTGCTCTGAACCAGTCAGATAAAACCATTTCTCATCCAGAACACATGTTTGCATGGCATTTACCATTAAGCTATTAAGTCTACAGAGCAGCAGGGTGTATCATCTGCAGACCAGCACCACAGTAGCACATCTTGTGGTTCAGAGCTTCCCTGACTGTACCTGACACAATACCTTGATTTTTTGACTGGCAAAATATAAGGAGCCTGCAACAGAAAGGGATGAAGTTGTAAAGGTGCTTTCTTGCTATATGTTACTTACCATTTAATTTTGATTGCTTTCACCAGCTAGCATTGCTAACTTACTCAGTTGTGCATATTCAGCAGTGATTTAGTTGATACTCTACTGGTATAAACTACAGAAAACTAGAGGAGTTGGCACTGTGAAGATTCCCTTTCTGCACAAGGAGTGCAGGGCAGTGCAGGGAGCAGACTGAAAACTCATTTATCCCTCCTCCAGTACCAGGCAGCAGAAATTAAAAGAAATGAGAAGAGCTGACTGAGTCACTATAATCCAGTGACAGCTGCTTCCCAGGGAAGAAGTTTGGAGTCCTACTGCCTTGCAGAACTGAAGGGCAGCTATACAGCTCCTGTCTCCTTTTCTCAATCCCATGTCAAGTCAGAAGCCAACCAGCAGTCTGTTCAGCCAAGGGATCAGGTTTGGTGTTGCATTATTTTTTCTAGGCTGCCTGTTCCCAGAGTTCTATACTCAAATCAGTAAAAGTGATACTGTTAACACCACTGTTTTGGTTTTTTTTTTGGAGAGAGATTCAGATGTTGCCAAGATAGTATTTTTATGACCAACTGTCAGATTGTAAGCTTATCCAAACCAAAATGAAAAATTATTCATACTTAATACGTGAGATTTGAAACAAACTTCTATCTTTGTCATAAAGCTCCCAATTAAGGTAAACAATTGTTTCATTAAAAAGGTTTGTTTTTCTTAGTTTAGAAGCACCAGCAGGAATTTAATGAGAACAAAATACAGCTGTACATTTATGTCCCATATTTATTTTTGATCTTTGATACAAACACAGTGTATGTTTGAGAATAATTAGAATATTTTTTCATAGTATGGCTTTCCAATAATTTAAAAGAAACTTTGCTATATAGAACATATTTCAAACTTCTGCCAGTTCTATTTGTTTATACTATCCTTGTTATTAAAATAAATTATTCTTTCATTTGAAATGGTGCTATTGACTGAGATCCTCATAAATCTTCACATAACAATAGACTAATCCTTGGGAAGATTGCCTTCTGTATGGTCCAGTTTTTTTCTTCTCATAGCAGTCTCCGTGAGGTGTGAGATTATTAATTCCCAACATTTTCCTAGAGCTTCAAGGGACTTTCTTTTTAAGTTATCCTGTGCTCAGATGATTCAGAAACATGGACGTGAGGACTAAGAATTTTCATCTGATTTTTTGGGCTAGCTTGTATTCAGTATAGCATTCAGAGAACAGGTCTAAGGTCATCAGTAACCAATACTGCTGAGGGAACATTTACACTGTTTTCCTCACACTCATGCTTGAACATGCTGCATTGCAGTACAACTGAGAGGCAATGAAGCCATACTTAAGCAACAGCAGACCATTATTGTACCCAACTGAAGATGGCAGAAAGCATTATTCACAAACACATTTTCACTAAATAATCTTGAATTGCAGATTATTCACCCAGCACAGTCTAACAGCCATGCTACTCACTGCAATCACACACCCTTCTCCGCAAGACAGGTGGAGAGACAGTATCTCTGTCATAAATCCAGACACAATTCAGCACTGTAACAGGTCTCTTAGTCTAGAAGCGCTACAGAATGCTGAGCAAAAAAACAGTGTTTAAAAATGCCATATATTAAATTAAGAACATTTTGCAGTCATTTCATAGCTGCAGAGTCCAGCTTTCTTAAGTGTAAGTCACAGTGTTCTTTAAGCAGAAATAATTTGGTTTAGTTTTTAAATGTAACATTCCAAAATATTCCCAAGAACCCCTAATCTCATGTAGACACATGTACAGTTTACTAATGAAATCAATAAGCAATATGCATGAAGTACGAATCATAAAACCTCTGAGTGAAATGGTGTTTGTCTGTCATTACTAACTGGATTACGTCATGTGTCAACATTACAGAACACCTCACTTTGGTTACAACTACCATTTGCCATTAATGTACAAACCAGTTACTCTGCCCCAGACAGGAATGGTGCACCTCAGCGAAATAACTGGGGAAGCTGTTTAATACTAGAGGGTGATCAAACTGGATTTCTTCCTGGAAACCACTTTGCAATGCAATGAGCCTTCTGCATAGAGCCCTGACGGAGGTGGGAGAGGAGGACTGCTCCCTGAGCACACCCCAAGGCTCTCCTTGGGAGCGAGTGAGCCTCAGAAGTGGGGGACTGGTTTTCACCCCATCCAAACAGAACTGGGAAGGCGCTGGATACACCCATGGAGAGAGGTCACGTATGGATAGGTCTGCCTTTATTCAGCTTCTAACTAGTGTTCTGTAAAAAGGACAACTAGAACATTTCTGTGCTAAGACAGTGTTTCTTGATTCACTCTCACATCACCCGCAAGGCATTTAACCAAAGACAGAGGTCCCTAATAAAGTACCTTCATTAGCTTGGTGCATTTGCTGTGCTAATGCAGACTAACTGCTGCCAGGATCAGCTTGTGTGAGGCTGCATCTGTGTCCTCAGAGAACTACTGTACCCTTCTGCATCTACTACAAACCAAGGGCCTGACCTGCTTAGAGAAGGGAGGGACTGGAGCAATTTGCAATGAGTTTTGCAAATCTCACCAGCTAGTACATATTCAACTATCTACTTAATTGCTTCCAGCTGTAATTCTGTTCTATTTCAGTTGGCAACATATACTCCTTTTGAGTTTATTGTGAAATACAATGCAATTCCTTTCCTTCCTTCATCAAATCTATGCTTCTTTGAACTCACCCATGAATTGTTTGGTCTATATAGCCAATTCATATGACCATAAGCACTATACAGCCAAATGTGATAATAAAGTCCCATACGTGGAGACTACTCCAAGTTGTGTACATGTCCAAGTAACAAGGCAGGCACACAGTGGAGGGAGATGAGCACCTACAAAAGTGCTTTAGTAATTTCCTGAGGTGTTCAGATTCTTCAACTTTGAGTTACAGTCATATTTTTCAGAGTACTTTAATTTGGCTGTATTTATTTTAGTTAGATTAAAACAATAAAGTGACCAGTTATTAAACCACTTCACAGTCACTGCAATGCAAAGCAATGTATCAGTTTGGTGAATTACAGGAATGATTGCAGGTGATTATCAGCTAAATCTTGAAAAGATCATAAGCCTTTGACCATGCACTGTGCCTTTTATACAGGGGTCTCAAATGATTTAAAACCCATGATGGCTACATCTTAAAATTTAACAAACTTCAGCACCAAGAGGTGCCACCTGCTCACAAGGACACAGTAAATCATGCCGAAATTAGGCATCTCTCAGCCTTCCCAGATTTCTAACTGGCAATTTGTATCAACACTTGATCTACACACGTCTCAGTGTGAGCGCTCAACATACGTGCCACCTGAGCTGAGGAAGAGCAAGGGAAAGCACTGGCTCTGATGGGAAATAAATTGGACCCTGCAGGCTGCAGGCACAAGAAACCTGCCAGATCCGGAGTCTTGCTTTTTCCTGAGCCATTTCTTTCCTCACGGGAAAGAAAAGGGACCGGCAGTGACAGGGGAATAACAGCCTCTCTGCTAGACTACATTCAACCAACACTGCCAACAAAGAGGAAAAGGTTCCTAGTTTTCTGTTTGTGATTACACTGTTTTGTCATTGCTGTCAGGATGTGCCTATGCAATATGTGCCTCTCTGATGTCTCGTGCCTGTTATGTTTCATTTTTAGCTGAGTGGGATGTACAGTAATTAGCCACTCATTCTCCTTGTCTATTCTCTGTGTTTTGTTTCGCTTCCTTCACTTACAGGATTTTGGCAAGCCTTTGGCCTTATTGGCAACTCTTTCCCTTCTCCCCCATCTGAACCTCCTCTGTCAATTTTCTTCTCACTGCTTGGGAGATGGCAGTTTATATATTTGTACACACAAGTGAATATGCTAATATGCTCCAAATATGGACTGTGCAATCAAATTATCATGAGTTTGGTGGAATGCTTTTCTGGATTATTTCCTCCAAAAATATAACATTCCAACTGCAAACAATTTACAGCCAACAAAATATTGTTTGAATCAAACATATGTGGTGAAGTTGTGGGTTTTTAATTCAAGATGGAAATTTTTTGTTCCTTTTTTTTTTCCTTTTATTCTTGCCCTTTTTTTCTTTTTTCTTTTCTCCTTTTCATTATGAATTGTTGCCTTTGGGTGGATTTTTGCTTTGAGAGTGCAAGTTGCTCTCATTGACATTACTGGGACTTACATGAGAATAAAGAGTGGAAAATGAATAGCTTTCAGGGGCTTCAGGTTGATGGAACAATTTCATCTCTTCTTAGTTAATGCTGTACAGCACTCCATGAGTTTTTATCTCGTATCTGAAGTTTTACAGCTGTAAGGACCAATTCAAAGACCCTCTTTTGAGTTCTTTACCTTTGCAAGATTCAATGGCAAATTAGCAATAGTAAAGGACACAGAATCAGGTCCACAAACAGCTTAGAACAGCTATTTAATTTTTTTTGGTTAAGATTTAGTTTTTTTAATAATTTCTAGCTTTCTCAAATATATATTGTTTTTCATATTTAATAAATGGAGCTTTAAAATTCTGCATGTGCTAAATGAAGAAACAACTCTTTCAATACTGCAAGAAAATTCCTAATATAAAACTTCAGAGATGTATGAAAAACCCAGACCAGTCAATAATTTTCCTCCTGTTTTAAAAAGAATAATTAACTTTAGGTATGGAAATTAAGCAAGGGTCTTCTCTCCTAGATTCCTTTTCTCAAAATTATTGGTTTGGAAATACACTGTAATATCAGAACCTACTTTTGGTTGTTTTACGTTCATGTGGCTGCAAGTTCAGTTGCATCAGTTCAGCTGGTTCAGATGAAAAGCAATATATAAAATATATATATATATGAATATATAATAATATTTATTTTTTTTCCCCAACCAGATCTGGGACCACTAAGATGCTGAAATGCTGACTGGCAGTACCTTGCTTGTGTCTTACAAATAAAGCAAATGTATATACATTTGCAAAATATCAAACTTGGGTTTCATTGCTCTATTGACATATACTCAAATTAGGATACAAAGAGGAAATGAAAACTGAAAAACTTGTCTCACACACTAAGTGATAGAAACTGTTTTAGCCATGTTATCTCAGCTCACAAGAGAAGAGTAGGACATAGGATTAATCAGTAGAAATCCTGCCACTCGAGACACCCAGAGCAAGGACCCTGTCCTGTGTCCCAGTGACATGTGAGATCCAGTGAGCAGGGCCCAGCTGTGGGTGACTAGTACCTGCCTGGAGAGCAGCGATGGCACAAGATACTACAGAGCTGCAAGTGTCTAGACCAGCAATTACTCTCATTACAAATGAAATCCCACCACCCTAGCATGAAGATGTGAAGTAATACCACACACCTATAATAGCTAAAATTTAGTTTGATGCAGTTTAAGAAAACAGTAATTGACCTTAGTAACCTCTCTTTGTAGCAAGCTATTAGAGAGATTCTACAACTTGGCACCTCAGCTGTAGACTCCTGCTAAGTCAGCGGAATCACACAGCTGTACAACAGCTATAGCTGTACAGTACAGCACACACATAGCTATCTTGCAACAGCACTGTGCTGAACATTCCACTCTGGGACATGTGTCAAGCTAACAAGAAGTACCACATGCATCATTTTCTGTAGCTTGACTTCATTTATTCCTTAAGATGCAGGAGAGGCTGTCTGGATACTCTAGCGTTTTGAACTGCTGGTCCTTAGGGCCCTATGAAGCAGCTCTTACATTTCTCACTAATCTCTTTTTTCCCCCCTAGTACTATACATTTAAAAAGAGATGCCATATGGCACTTAAACAGACAAATCATATGGTGTTTTGCCCTTTCTTTCTAATTCTGTTGGCTTTACATTTCTCAAGTTGCATTCCCATTTGATGAACAAAGTCCTTAACCTCTTGAGTGGTCCTGGACGTCCACTAGACACAGACCAACATGACACTTGTGCTGACTTCTAATATATACTGGATGTCAACAATGTTACTGTCATTCACTTCAGTGCTTGATTTGCATCTAAGCATACTATCAGGGACTCTTACCTTAGCACCAAAGAGTAAACTGAAAATATAGCACAGCTGCTACCAAGGGACAAAAGAGCATTTCCTTCAGTGGCATCCAGTTCTCAGACAGCCAGCAGTCAGAAGTCATGGTGTTAAATGGCTAAAACTATGTAAGTAGAATTGCACTCTAGAACACAGAGCGCACTTTTCATTGATGACACCCTAACTGCATGCATTTTGCTTTCAAAAGGAAATAAGTAACCCCTGTTTCTGTAAGCCTTTTTTTATTGTCTGAGCAACAGAGCCACACTGGTTTTATGAAAGTTAAAGTTCCTTTTCATATGACTAATTTATGTTTCATAAAAACGAGGGATCAGAACCACTAGGTAGTACAGCAGATTGTGTTAGGATATAGAGAGGCATCTCCTTTTATTGGGAATTTCACATATGATCAGACATCCTTCATGGCCTCTCATCACATGAGACAGTACAAAATTAAAGGAAAAGGTTGAATTCACAATGTTGGGGTTTTTTTAAACTCCTTACTGTACAAAACAAGCCCATCATATACCTTGAGAATGAAAATAGCGTTACTGTCCTGTCCACTTAATACTTAGCATTGCAAAATGCCATATAAAAGCATGACACCCCTGTGCCTGTGTATATTTATCTATGGAAACAAGACAGAAGAATACATACACAAGCATCACTTCCATAGCAAAATAATAGTAAATGCTCATCTGTAGAAGCGACTGGACACAAAAGCAATTGCAAGTATTTATGTAGTACAAACATGGAGGTGAAGTTAAAACATCTTTGAAAATCTGACCCATATTATTGGCAGTAATAAGTAAATCCTCCCTCTAAAGATAAAAGAGAAAGTATCCTCATTATTTAGTCAGACCTTCACACCATGAAGACCCAAACACAGAGGGGTTATCAAAATGCCCTTAGAATAATAAAATCAAGCACTGACAGAGCAAGAGGCAAAGTTTTAAAGTGGAGGCCCCCTGACAAGGCTTTGCTTTACTCTTAGAGGCTGGCTGGTCTGATTACCACATCTGAATGCTAGCAGAGATACAATGCTGGGTATTCGTTAGTGGAAACTGCTGTCCTAACAAGAACATTACTGGAATTATGTTGATTAACACCAGCTGAGGATGTCCTGCAATTTTTAAATACAGCAAAAAGAGACTTATAAAATTGAAAAGTAGGGTTCTGAATTGCAGATGGCTGAAGCTGGAAGTTTGTGAGGGTGCCTATAACCCACGGACTGCGTGCCGCCTACCCTCCATGTGTTTAAGGCTGTAAGCAGGCAGACCAGCTGAAGAGTCTCAGCCACCCTGCAGTTTTAGCCTCATGTGCATCACATGCCAGTAGATCAGGGTAGAGGTGAGGAACAAGGAGCAGTGCTGATTACATGAAAGCATTCCCCTGAAATTTAAGATGTATTTTCTCTCCTTCCTTTAAATACATTTTCAGCATCCCTCTTTGCAGAAGTGACCAGAAGTCCTTCAGTACAGGACCCCCACACCGTATGCTTTTCCCCTGACTGTGTTACAGGCAATACTGATAAGTGCAGACTAGGTCATGACTTTAAAAGTGCAGGCAGGGTTTCACTGGCACTGGTGGCTGGATGGATGTGAAGCTAGAAGAATCCATTTTTAAAGTAACTATAAATGTTTCTTTATGGACTACAGCAGCTACTGTCTGATCACAAATGACTCTGGAGACTGGTATTTAAAAACGTGATTGCCTCAAACATATATCATTAGTTATACACTGTTCACAAGTATGATGAAGGCAAACTAACATTTGCGAGTCTTACTTAGCTTTTTAAAGTTACAAATACCTTTGCTTTCCCCGAGAAAATATTAGCCTTCCTCAGGTTTATTAGGGAATGTTATCAGTCTTGTCACACTAGCTTGTAACCTAAAATCTAGCAAACTATTTACAGTTAATTACCTCATATTTGATAACTAACACAGAGATTTTCAAAGGCAGCCAAATTTTCCATGTTTCATATTTAGACATTTGAATAAATGTTTGGTTTATTTCCACCCCCCCCCGTAAGAAGTCATACGTTACTTGAAATGAGACCATTGATTCACATATCTAATATCTAAATGAAGACTTAGGTGTCCTTCATCTGAGAGTCATAGTCTTTATGGCATGCATTCAAATTGATCTAAAATGATTCATTCATGATACATACAGAGGCCCCAAAGTGTTTTTTGGTGCTGGCAGAGGTGTTTCAGATTTCATCTGGCATCATCTGGTATTCAGACAGTACCCAGAATGTCTTTTAAAAATGTTTATAACTCTCCATGTTCACTTGCTCTTGGTACACACTTAAAAAAAATATACAAAATAAATTTAATCAAATTACCGTTAAAATAATAATTTGAAGATAAACCAACAAATATTTAATGCCAGGAGGTTTTTAATTACTACTGCTGGTTTTGTTCATACATACCAAATTAAAACGGGGCCAGGGGATTCCCAGACACAAACATTAAGGAGTATGTCAGTAGCATTTCTGTATTTACATGTTCATCCCAATTTTCAGAAGCTGCACTTCTTAAGTTTTTCCTTGCTTACCACGGAGTTCAGTTCAAGCTCTGTTAAATCTATAAAAATCAATACTGAGTATATGTATTATGTGACAGTTCCATCTAAAAGTATCTGGTATAGAATATGGGCCAGATACAATAGAGCAGCCAAGCACATGTAATTTACCCAACAAATCTAAAGCACTTCTACATTGATTTTTGCAGTTTTGTAGCCCCTAGTCACAGAGCGGAGGAAAAATGGCTTACTCATAGAGTGCGCTAGTACTTGGGGCTACATCATGTTTATCTTAGAGCCTCTGATTTGAGTTGTCTTTTTGTTTACCTTTGTTGATGGATTTTTTAGGTCATTTAATGTGGTTCTCCATTCTGAAATGTTTCTATGGCAAGAAAATAAAAAGGATTTTCTAAATTGTTCTGATCTGTTGATTAATTTTCCCAAACTTACAGTGTGCAGAGTGATGGAATATTGCAACATTTTAACAGTTCCTAAATGCAATTATCTTAAGTGAGTATGTAGAGAAAATTGTATATAAGTAAGGGGGCAAGCTTTCAACAATGTATTGATGTACATCACACAATAACTAGTATAAAGGGATACCAAAACCATATTTGAGAATACAATTACAATTTCAAAGCACATTTTTGAAATGACATGCATACGTACTTACATAGCATAAAATATCTATGTATATGTACTATAATTATGTATTTAAAATGTTTCCAAATCCTAAAAGGAAAATACTTACATATATATATCTTCATACTTATTCAGAAATAATAAATGGGCAGATTTCTCAACATATATTAAAATAATATTCTATTAATCAGTATTTGTTATATTAGCCAATGTAATTTCAAAAAAATTTACATTCAGTCATAGATTCTATCACTATTTGAACCTAAGCGGCAGGCTATAATATTAACGTCCAGATTAAAAACCTGAAACTCCAACTTAATACCTCCCCCCCCTCAGATTTAAACATGTTGCATGTCTAGAGCTTTTTTCTATTTTATTTACTCATAAGTATCATTAATACCAAAGATCAACAACCTTTGGTGCCATGTATGTCACTCTCTCTCTTCAAGTCTTTAGTAGTTGCATGCTTATCTATTTCAGTCAAATGTATTTCTTATCGAAAAAAAAAGAGTGAGCAACCTGACAATACAGTGTTATCGAATTTCTTCAGCTGAGACCCACATGTCATTCAGCATTCAGACATGCTTGTGCTTGATTGATGGATGGGTTTGTGACAAATAAAACTAGGATCAAGAGCTTTGCACCTTTTCCCCCATCAGGAACCAGAGTAAAGCATAACTCTATAACAATGGTGGGATTAGGGATGCATTAGCTCTCCATCGACCAAAACCACCCATTCCCATCAATACTTTGCACTTAATAACCTGAAGCTATGATAAGAAAACAAAAGAAGGAGAAAGGGACAGGAGAAAACAAATCAATAGAAGAAGAGAATGTCTGAAAGATGCACTGTCCAAATGAAGAAAAATTTTTGCTGAATTGCTAGGATAATGCCCCTTGACAAGAGAACAATGTACTGTCAAGGTTTATCAGTGAGAAGGCCTATTGGCACAACATTAAGCACAGGTTTGGCATTTGAGTGGTGGCACTTACTGTAGACGTAAAACATGTAATGCCAACATGCAGATAATAACTACTCATATTTGCTTCGTAATAGCAGTTTGGATACCATAAGGAACACAATTACATTTCTAGGTGTTCTGAAACAGATGCTGCGAACACAAGGACTGATCCTGTCCCCCTGAGGTGCACATGATCAGGATGGGGCTGATGTTTTTGACTAAAACTTTTTGTTAAAAAGCAGTATTAATTTCCACTTGCATTTATATCTTTTCTCTCTTTAATAATCAATATCTTATCTGGTCTTACAAAGTAACCTGAAAGACTAGGAATAGTCTTAGGCTTTAAAAGGTCAATAGATTTCATGTAGCTTCTTGTCATCTTTGAAACTCTGAGGTGTAGGAAATAGCACCAAGACTGGAAGTAAAAGAAAACTATCCCCTAACCTCTCCTTCTCTTCAGGATTAAAGTAAGAGAAAATATATTTCTTACAACATTTGCAGCTTACCCAGAAAGATAATGAAGTGTCAGTTAAGAAACAGCTTATCGAATACATCTTAATACAGGAACTGCTCCCTTTTTTTGGAAGACTTGATGCTTGAGCTTGCTGCTGTGGTGAGTGAAACTAGGAAATAAGTTTCCCTAATGCTGTGCTTCTAGTGCTGAAGGAGGGGAGATCTAATTATTTTCTTCCTTCAAGATCCAGAAAGAAAGGTCAGCTTCAGCACACAACCTTAAGTCCCCCATCGCCCTTCTCTGGCAAAAGGCCAGCACTGGATGCTGAATTCCCTACCTTGTATCTGAGCCTCGTGCAAAGCATCTGTGTTTATCAAGGAAATCTTTGAACACAATTTTGTCCTTCTTCCTTCTAATATGTCCAAGTGTTATTTTATATTGCCTATTTATTCCAATTAAATACTGTTAGATTGAAAGTCGACAAAGAACACACATGTTGTTGATCAACATTGCTGATATTCACTGTTTTACTCAATCAATGTCTCATTTTCAGGTAAGTGCCTGATAGACAGAAAAAAGTTCTAATACCCAAGATACTCAACAATGTTACTTGAGCTCTAATTTCATGAAAAGTGACAGAAATATTTAAAAATGTTTCTTTTACAAAAGGTTTTTCAAAGCCACTGACAATTTTACTCACTATAACAATGTACATATGTGCTAGTATCTCCATATTAGTCATCTAATCACCACAGCGTGTACTAGAAAGGACTGCAAAGGCAGTCCAACAGTAAAAGCCCAGGACTACAAAACAGGCAATAGGTGCTGGGCTGCTGGCTCTGCCACACTCCTCCCTTGTCACATATGGAAAGTCATGAAATCTCAGCATCCCTGCTTCCTTGTACATAAATGATTATTATGATTTACAGCTTCAACTCAGCCTATTCACTTGCTATGATCACAGGATGTTCTAACAAAGTAGAACCAATAATGAAATAAAGGAAATGCCACAAGAAACAGGCATGTTCCTAGAAGTCAATACACTCTTTACAAGTTCCTTGATGAGTACATGAAGTTACTGAAAGGATATGGAATTAAGTAAAAGCACTACAGTGGCTCGTGCAGAAGTCGAAATGCATTCACGAGAAATGAGATAAGAACAACAGGCAAAGAAATATTTTCAAGGCATGCCAGAGGGTACTGTGAGTCAAGAAGAGTCAGAATAACTATGAAAGGAAATGGCTAACAGTAAATTTTT
Source organism: Falco cherrug (assembly GCF_023634085.1). Classification (NCBI taxonomy): domain Eukaryota; kingdom Metazoa; phylum Chordata; class Aves; order Falconiformes; family Falconidae; genus Falco; species Falco cherrug. Next base: position 24,630,094 of record NC_073707.1, read on the forward strand.
CAGTTCAGTATATATGACAGAAGTAGAGTCAAATCTAGCATAGCATATACATAAGTAAAGGATGGAAATAAATCAGTAAAACATGCCAGAAATCCAAAAACCATGATAAACTAGGAACTTTGCAGACAGCAAACCCTTCATTTTTTCACTGCTGTCCTTATAATTTTAGTTAGGTTGCATTGTCTTGTAAAAAATGAAAAGACTGTTACTGTCCTGTCCGCACTTCTTCTCTACAGATTAACCACCATAAACTGTCAGTAATTTTGGTTTGATAATATTGTCACACCATCAAAAAGCCTGTAACATACTTCAATGAACAGCTTGAATTTCAATGTGTCAAAGTTACCCTGGTTCTGATAACACAACTGTTGATACAGAAATGCATCTCTCATTTGCTTAAGACCTTACTGACTGTGTTTGAGGGTCTGTTCATATGGAGCTAATGCAAGCCCTCAGTTCTGCCAAAACTGCAAAAAATGTTAACATGGAGCCCAGATAAGCAATCCACTCCTCTTAACATACATTTTATAGTAGCAAAAATTATTTCAATACTGTTACATAATTTAGGATTCATTCTGATAACAGTTCATTAGTAGAAAAATGAAGTGTTAAGGGAAACTTATTTCATTTCGTTACAATTCTGAACTGTCTAAATGTACTACTCTTCTCATAATGTTTTAAAAAACCTGTTTGCACTATTTCTACTGAAAGGATCCAAACATCAGGAGGCTCTTAGTCACGCAGTCTTAAGAATAGCTGCCAATGACTAAAATAAAACAAAAGATGTACTTGAAAAGTTCTCCAAACCAGTAACTTTCCATTCCACAAATAAACAATGTAAATTTGGCAAGCCCACATCATGTAATTCACACACAATGAAGAAGTGAATATCTGTTTTAAGTGCAAATCTCAAAGCTATTTAACTACAGAGCAGTATGAGCAGTTCCATAATTAATTACTTATTTCATACCAGAAATAATAATGATCTGATTGAGATATCATCAGTTCCAAACAGCAACTTATTTCCTAACTAATTCTGGGATGAGAATAAGCAAGACTGAAAAATAAAGACCCCAATTCTGCAGTGAGCAGTATGGCATGCAAGGGGGAGTGAGAAAGCTGTGTGTGTTCTAGGAGGTATGCAGAGGCCAGTTAGATATTTCAGTACAGCATGGTGATTGTACCCAGACATCACACTAGTGACTAGGTGCAGGTGAGGAGTGCATGTTGTCAGATGCTGTATTAGTTTATTCCTTTTCTTCCTATTGTCTCTCAAGATTGAAATAACTGAAGCAAAGAATAATTCCCACAGTAGTAGCTGAAGATTTTAATCTCAAGTTACTTCTAGCACAGGGGTAGGACTGCCAGATAGTTTAGTAACTGCCCTTCTTGTATGATTTTAAATCTAGATCTACAGACCAGTTTTTCTTCAAAATGTAACTGACTGGGCTTTCTGGTCCCCAGTGGTCCCAACACTTTTTTTTCTTCCTGTTTGAATTTATTTGGATTCATATTCTATAAAGTATATAGGTAAAAGATGTTTCTAAATCCATGCTTTGTCTCTTTTTTTAAAATGCTCATACAATATTCCTCAATCGTAGCATCATTTTTCTCTAAATCTAGATATCAGCCCAGGTTTGCAAGACACTTGACAAAGAATTTCTAGAAAGGCTTTCCAATTCTAATGATCTCTGATCAAGCTGTTGAATTAGAAGAAAAGAAAACTCCAAAGATTTGCTTGATTTTCCCCCCTAAAAAGGTATCAGTAACCCTTTTAAAAACAAGAATCTTGTATCAACACTGCAAGCTGAGTTGCATTCTTATGAATTCAGTGAGAGAGAACGGTGTTTTGTAATGCTTTAGCCTCAAGAAATGTAAGGTCGGGTACTGAATACAATGCTTAAAGTAAGTGTTGATGTCGTTAATATAAACATCTGACCTTGATCAGTGACCCACTAGATACCTTCCCTATTTTATTTATGAGGTTTTAGCTTCTGAATGACTTCTGCTCTTATGTAACGTTCATAACACACAGAGTATTTACAAAAATTTCATTTTTTCCCAACTACATCTCTCCCTGAATTTATCAATACAAGATACACAATCAGCAGCTCATGTCTTAATTGCATAGATATGCGTGAGTAATTCCTCTTTGTTCAACTATTTCCAAACATCCCAGGAAATAATTCTAGGGAATCTGGTAAGTCAATATATTTATATTCAAACATTATGCGTACTCTTCATAAGGCTGATCATTAAAATTTAGCCCTTGTGATCAAAAGAGAGAATCCAAAATAACATTTGAAGGGCCACAAGAAGGTCCATCAGGTTATGAAGTATTTTGGAATCAATTCTTTTTCTTTGGTGGAACTAAACGCATATGCTCCAGAGGGTTTGCCCAACTTCTGAAGGACATGTGCCTATAATAGGCCTTTCTCATCTCTGTCTTGTTAACAAGTATATAAATAAGAGAAGGCTTCAGTAATTGGCTCAGAGTTACTAATGAATTAATTAACTTCAGTCTATTTTACCTAACCTTTAATAATAAGAATCTTTTTTTGGTCTAGCAATAGGTCTGACAGGCTGAAAAAACAGACATGCAGCAAAGCTCTTGAAAATTAATGAGAAACGAGGAAAGAATCAATGTACATTCTGCTTGCAGAGAACTGACACAAAAAAGACACAATAAACCATGAACAAACACAGTCAGTTTAAAAAATAGGTTAGAAAAAGTGGGCAAATTCAATTATAGAAGTAATTAGAAGATATAGGGCAAGGCTGCCTTTTGGGACTGTGCCAGAAAACATGAATTAATAAGAGTGAATAGAAAGCGCCCATGTAGTAATTAAGAGGCAATCACCTATGGCAATGAATACCTGAAAACAGGCTGCAAACTATTAATTCAGTGATCAAAAATATTTTTAGATGATTAATATGGCAAATTTGTTTTAAAAGACTAATTTCTGGAAAGATATCAAGACAATAGCACATTATTTGTTCCTCTGGCATTTATATAGCTAATTAAATTTTATAATTTGCAACAACATTAAGCATTATCTGAAAACAGTAAAAGCAATATTTCCTCCAGTAATTCTTTATTATAGTGTCTTCAAAATCAGTAAGTTAAGACTAACTCAACTTTTTAAAAGAAAATCCAAGTGCCCAGAAGTGATTGCTTCATTTATTTGAATGATTTTTGTTGTTGTTGTTTTTTAAAAAGATACCATGCATGATTTTTACATCATACTTTGAGCTACTTTAAATTATTTCAGTACCTGTTTTAATTATAATTCAGAGAATTATAAACATATAAGTGTATAAATTCTTTGATACTCAAATAAGCCATTACAGATGTTAATGCATGGCCAAGAGAGACTTTTCTTCATTAGAGTGTGCCCTTCTCCTTAGATACAAAAAAAGAGAGAAAGTTACAGTAAAGGTGTTCAACATTAGACAGTAAAAATAACGATCTAAAAATCTGGTAACAAAATCTCTTATTTTTTCTTGCAGTAAATCAGGTAAGGACTAATTTATTGTCACAAAGCTGCTTCCTAGACCATTACAAATGCTAACATAGAATATGCACAACCTGCAAAAACTTGTTTAGTAGTGAAAACTTAGCAAAAAAATGGGCCTACCCTGTAAAGCAAGTCTAAATTGGAAGGCTTATGTGTTGAGAAGTAAAACAAACCACAGAAGCTTTACAATAGTAGTAAGTTCACCACAGCTTTATCAAAAACACAGCTTAATTTCTCTAAATTCATCATTTTTCACCACCATTTGTGAGGATTCTACAAAAACCACAGAAGCCTCCAAAAAATGACCAAGAAAAAAATATTGATGCTAAGTTTCTAAACTAATAGTGACCGTGAAAGATTATTACATTTTATTTGTATTGCTGCAGAAAGGAGGAATCAGCCTGAGTGTTGCCGGCAACTAATGCATGCCTTGAAGCATTAAGATTTACATCTTTTTTTGGCCTTCTAGTGTAATTTAAAATATTATTTATGCCCCCAATTCAGAAATACTATCAGAACTATAAGCAATGGACAAAATTGTCTGCATTAAATCAAAGACCGAAATGTTATGGTTCAAAAGTCTGCCCTGATCTCGAACTTCCTTCACCCTCATTTTCTCTGTTGTGGTTTGTGAAGTAGCAAAAGGACTAAAGGGAAAAGGTGTGAAAAACTAGCAAAAAAAATGGTGAGAGGAAATGAATTAAAACAACCGAAGGAACACAATTGTTAAAAACAGAAAAAAGAAACCAGGCAAATATTACTCAAAAATAAATGCAATTTGTTTCAAAATGAAGTTGCTTGCCTGCACCACTACATTATTTGGAGACTGAGGGAGCGTTCCCTCAACAAATACTAAAAACTTCCTATTTCGGTTAGAAAAACTCAGTAAAATTGAATCTCCTTTGAAAAATATACAGCTTAAAACTACGGGTAAAAGAAGTTAGTAAACGCACATTGGTTTTGTGAATGCTTCAAAATGAAACACAGTTGGAGACATTGCTGCTACACCTTTAACTCCAGGTAGCCTCCATGGGTCTCATAATGGGTTGTTTTCTGCTGCAGTGCTCGGACAGAAAATAAAACTGAATGTGCCATATCTGGAGTATGCCAGTAGTTTGTAATGCTGTTGGTGAGAGGAATCCCTAAAGAATGGAATGTAATTGGTGGATTGATTACAATGCTGATTCTGAACACCTCTACCTAGTTTTACACAATGTGTTCTCCCAGGACAAAATCTTCAACTCCTGGTCACAGCTGTATAAATTTGCAATGAGAAGAGCCTCCAGACAGGATTTGGAGCTTTCTATCCTCCACATCAATCAATTAACAGGAGTCATAACATGATAGCAGCTGCTTTCATAGGAACAGCGCAGCCACTCAGACCTATCATAGTATCTGTGTCACCCAGTGTTAGGTACCCAGTTTCATCTCCTCAGCTGGCCAGTCTTCTTGTGGTACCTTTCTAACTAATGGAGACCAAGAGGGTCCTTTGGAGACTAGCCTAGAAGAGAATCCTAATTTAGGTGCTCCTCGTTGCCCAAATGGAGAGATTTTCTCTCTCCATTGATGACAGGAAAGCCTAAAGGATCTAAAGAGACTCAGCTGGACAAATGAAGTGTCTTGTCAGTAATTCTATGTGTCCACTTTCTTAAGCACTAGCACCCTTTTTGTTCCTCTAACTTTCTGTTGTTGCAGCTCAGCAAGGCACTTGTTTTAGGACTTCTGTCTCATTCCCATTTTCATACTGGAAGTTCACCATTCACTTATGCTAGTGAATCTGTTTCTGTTGTCATGCCGTAAAACAAGCTTTAGAACTGGTCAAGATCTAGAGATCAATCAACCTGCCCCAGCACTGGTTATATCCTTTCCAGCTTGCTGGACCCTAATCACATTCCTTGAACCCATTCTGTTACAGTGACCATCCTTGCCAACAGTCTTTCAAGCTTTTCTGGTTTTACTCTGTTTTTTCTAAGTTGAGGAGCTGGCACTGCACAAAGTATTCAAGATGCAGGTGTACTATGGATTTATATAGTGTCATAATGATGGCTTTATTTTGTTCTCTATTCTGAAAATTTTGGTTCGACTGTTCTTGACGTGACAGTTTTGCAGAACTATCCATTTAACTTCAAGATCTCATTTCTGAGAAGTGACGGTTAGTTACCAGCCCATCATTTTATATGTAAAGATAGAGTTATTTTTCCTGTGTGCATTTCTTTGCACTGAATTTCATGCCATTCCCCCTGCCCCCCCATTATTGCCAGCAACGTAAGATCTTTCTCAGTACACCATAGCTGATCCTTCTCTTAGGTCCTTCTCTGAGTAACCTAATAACATCCGCAATTTTTTGCCCTTCACTATGCACCTTATTTTTCAGATCACTTACGAATATGTTGAATAGCACAGATCTCCATGGGGTTTTCAGTGATGACTCGCCTCCACTGTGAAAACTGACCATTTATTCCAATGATCTTCTTCCCACTATAACTATAAACCAGTTATTTATTGATGTGAGGATCTTCCTTTTTGTTCCAGCACATTGTACTTTCTTATCGGCTTTTAAGAGGTGGACCTTGTTAAACATCTTTTGAACATGCAAGCACATAACATCAGCTGGGTCTCCTGTGTTCTCCTGCTTGTAGATTCCTTCAGAGAATCTAAATATATTTTTAAAGCCAGGACTTCTCTTTTAAAATTTATGTCAGCCCTTCACAATATGTCATAATTATCCAGATTACACTAATTCTATTATTTGTTATAGCTTCTGCTCATTTTCCCAGCACAGATGTCAGATTTATAGGACTGCAGTTTTCTGGATCTGCCTGAATCCCTTTTTAAAATCTGTTGCTGCATTAGTCAGATTTCAGTCCTTTGGCTCAAAATTATTTGAACTGAGAATCTGTACACCACAATCACCTGTTTCCCTCCTGACTTTCTTTAGAATTTCCCAGTGAATATGTCTGTTCTTGATGAGTTGTTAAAGCTTGTTTTGTCCATTTATTCCGTAAACTATTTATGGACACTTCAGTTTGAAAGAAATCCTAAAATGCATTCCATAAATTAAGATTCTGAGATGGGAATGTCTGCAACAGCCCCCATGGTAAGCACAGGTGCAAAAACATCACAGCTTTTCTGCTATGACTTTATCTTTTTTGAATGCTCCTTTCAAGCCTTGAGCATCTTACAGATTCTCTGGCAGTAATCATGCTCCTGGTGTGTTTGAAAAATAGGCTATTATTGCTTTTTATTCCTTGTGTAAATTGTTTGTCAACTTCTTTTGGAGATTGTTTAAATTGCTTGTTACTTAGCTTGACTCAAGACTCTGGCTTACCATGCAGCCTTACAAGTAATACACTACAGGAGGTGCAACTTCATCGTCTGCTTAAACTTTCCTAACTCTGAGTTACCACCTAAAGAAAGGCCACCTTCCCATCCCCAAACCATGAATTCCCTCCAGCTGTCATGTGCTGGCACTAGTGCTCAGTTATATTAATGAGCTGATTGGGCTGAAAACTAACCCTTGTAAGAAACTAATTTTCTTTAACCACACAGTCCCATGGCACTTGTGCTGTCACAGAGAGAAGGGAAGACAGAGATAAAGCTCACAGTGTAACTGGTGCTTTTAACAGCAGTGAATATTTAGATTACCTTGATTGTGAACTTGTGTCTAGGGTTAGGGGGGTAAATCTGGAGCACAGGTCAGAAATGAGTGGGTTGGTGGGAGTGGTGAGGTGAGGACACCTAAGACTGCTGCCAAATCCAGCTTCTGATCAAACTACATGCTGAGTGTAATGCAGAATTCTGACACTCAGGGGCTTAAGACAATCAATTACAATAATCAAACTTAAGCCTTTTCTAAAGGGGTATTTAGGAAAACTTGCAGGGTGTATTTTCCCTGCCCAGTGAAGTTATGTCTTGATTTTAAGATTGCGGTGTTAATTTATTGGAAGAGTAGGAGGGAAGAAAAATCAGGGGCTGGGGAACTTTCAATACCATTACTAAAATAAAGAGAGCTTGGGGGGTACTTAATCCCCATCCTGCACTTCTGTCATCAGCTAAACATTGTTCCCCATTGTGCACACAAGGAGAACTGCAAAGCTGACCCAGCAGATCGAGATGAAAAGATTAGAAGCAGAAATTAAAGTCTCCTGGAGAGATTGTTCAGCTATTATATACCCATAAATTTTTCATGGATTTCCCCACGTTTTAAAAAATCATATTAATCTGAACTTGAGAGCTTTAAAAACATGCCTCTGATTGTCAGTATTTCCCTCTGATTGCCATCTAGGTGCACTGTGGAAGATCTTTTCTTAGCTTAGCTGAAGAGGAAGATATATGCAAAAAGAATAGAGAGATTCCAGTATTCAAACTATTTGTCCCGGCTACTTCTACAGTTTCTGACCTGTCTTTCATTTGGAAGAAGAGGAAATGTGACCTTAGGACATAAATGAATGGTACCATAAGATAGTAAAATGGATGTACTGGGTGAGACCAAATGCCCATCTAGCCAAGCACTGTCTCAAACAGTAGACTAGAGAACAGAACAGGCACGTAATAACACTTCTCCCAAGTACTCTTCCAGCTTCCACCAATCTGAGTCTCGAAGACCACCTGAACCAGATAAGGTTCATGTGTATTTTTAACTTCAATGGATTTCTCTTTTGGGAACTTGTTCAAGCTTCCCTTGAACCCATATAAACTTTAAACCCTGACAGTACCCTATGGGTGCTTAATTATGTTAAGTCTAAAAGACCTTTTGCTTCCTTTCCATCTGTCATATCTGTCACCAGCCTTAATTTCTTGTCCTGGCAAAGACTATGCACAATCTGCATGTAAGGACCCTCTTTATGATGCTTTAGACTAGATACCTTTATCATCTCTCTCAACAGTCTTCTTTTCTAGGCATACAAAGAGTCTACTTTGCTTAGTTTCTTTTTAATGGACATGTCCCTGGTTCCCATGATCATCCTTGTTGCCCTTTTATGAATCTTTTGAAAATGTAGGGGCAGGTAATATGCAAGATGTAGGTGCACCATGTATTTATACACTGGCATAAGCATTCCATACTTATTTTCTGTCCCTTTCCTGTTTATTCCTAACATTCATTGAACACCACTAAGCAGATTCTTTCATGGACCTATCTTTTATAATCCTAAGATCTAATTCCTTGGTGGTAAGTCAGCTGAAAGCCCATGATTTTATTTGCAGAGTTTTGATTATTCCCAGGTGCATCACTTCAACTCTTATCTAAACAGAATTTCATGGGATATTTAAGGACCGCTCACTGAGTTTCATTAAGATCCTCCAGGACAGTCCTGCTAAGTGTCCTCATCTTTATTTTCCTGAAAAAACTGGTATCATCAACAGACTCTCACCTCACTAGTTGCTCTCTTTCCACTTTCCTTATGAATCAAACAAGGAAGTTTCTACACCTCTAGGCACAACCTCTCTTTCAAACTGAAATCCCGTTTCCTTTCTCCACAGCACTGCGTCTTTCATTGAATCTTGACAATTCCTTGCCAGAGAGACAATAGCCAGTTTTGAACCTCTATGTCTTTTAACAACACCCAAGAATTTTTGGCTCTGATAGATGTAACACATGAGACAATAAGGTTTTCAAACCACCTCTCTCAGAAGGATGCCAGTCAGAACTCTCCAGTTTTCTTGGCATTGCACACAGTGTAGTGCTTAGAAACAAATTCTCTTCTCAGTTCAACATCTGAGGTCAGTGACAAACACAGCTTTGAAAGAAGGGTACATTTGAATACACTTTTCTTGTCAGATTAATAACAACAGTAAAGTGATGCATCTTTAACAAAACCCTCTAATAAAGGTTTTAAAAGCATGGTGATCATGGGAATTAGTTTGGGAGAACATGCAAAGTGCAGATCCAACTTAATCTAATTAGGGCTCTAATATACAGAAGTTAACACTTCTGGCAGAAGTCGTTGACAAATTAAACATTCTTCCAAAGAAAGAAAAAGGAAATTATAAAGTGCTTTGGAAAGTTTGGATCTGAAAATTTTTAAATTCTATCAGTGTTTCTGAATTTTTTAAAAGAACTTCTCGAACACTTTTAGCCAAAAAGTTATAGAAGCAACTAGTTGAAAATGGCATTTTACTAATACGAAATTATTAGCATTTCTGATATTGTTTTTTCAAGGGAAAAAAAAGTACAAAGAAAAAAAAAGAAAATGTTACAAGTGCTGAAGTATCTGCATCTGTCTTTGAAGTATCTAGCAGAATAGCTACATGGATCGAGAATGAAATCTCTCCTTAGCCCTCATCGACACATTTATATTCACAGATACACAGAACCTTGTAGAAGCCAAGAGTTACTTTATCTTTCCTCTAGTCAGTGCCAACATAACAGAAACCAACACCACCTTTTAGCTATCTCCTCAATTCAGAAACTGGCATGAGAAATTTCTAATGAATAGGGGCCGGATGACAGCAAGAAATATTATACTGATTAAGCTGAAGAATTAAACAATTTGGAAAAGGCAAAATCCATAGGACTGAATTGAAAAGATAATTACAAGTACAGAAAGAAACAGAAAGAAATAACAATCAGCTGTGCAACTAAGAGACACAGAGGGTAAGTGAAAAATTTAAGAATTAGTCTAGGAAGGGGTGAAAGAGGAGTGAGGGAGAAGCTACCTCTAGAATTCATGTCCTCATAACAATGCCAATGAATCACAGAAAAAAAAAAAAGCCTGTAAGGGACTTTGGGTGGTCTTGTTGTTTACTGTCACAGCCTGTGATCAGTGGATTAGTTAGCTGAGGGTCCATGCACTATGTAAGATACCAGAAGATGACTTACAAAAAATTGCAAGTCATCCATATACTCTTGTAATTTATCTTATTTCTGCTAGCAATTTCTTCACAGCTGACTTTTTTTTTTTTTAAAAGTAAAATATTATATATTGCAGGTATTAGAACTTCTTCATTTTCAGCCTCATTTTTCAATGACATCACCTCCTTCTGCTGACTAGCAATCCTATACCTTGGTTTCCCTACTTCTTTGAATGCTCATAGAGTTCAGTTTCATGCATCTTGCTGGTCACATCTCATTTTTATATCTTGATTACTTCAACTGTACTTCTGTAGGCTCACAGTAGTTTTTTAGGCTTGCCATTAGTAGTCTGATTCCTGTAAAATTCCTTTTTGAGTCTTTGGTTAAGGCTCATGTGTTAACAAAAGATGTCTCTCAGAACACAGCCCATCAGTGGCATAGTTTCTGCTTGTGCCTTTGGTATCTGCTCTTTGAGAAACTGCTATCACCATATCTTTGCTAGTAATTTTCCCCTTCTCCTTTATATGAAACCAGTTATTTTATATGAAATGCCAATTGCTTAGGTTTGTATAAAGTCCCATGAAATACACTGATTCAATCTCTTTTTCTTAATGCTTGTCACATCCCACAAACAGCCAATGCTTACTTATTCCATAGCCTACTGTAAGACTCAGGACAGGAGGTTCTCAATGGCATAAACGAATTGGGTACTTTATTCCCATTTAATTTCATCTAAGTGATAATTGAATCAAAAGTCAATGGGAACTGGAAGTATAAAACCCTGTTACATGTCTGAAAAACTTCTTACCTGGTGAGGTTTTCAGCTGCTTTTCCCACCCTGAGGAACAGGCATGAGTAGAAGGGCTGAGGAGGACCTGTTGTGCAAAGGAAACTTCCAGGAGCAGGAAAGCTGGTATACCACGGCTCAGGCAGTGGGCTTGAGCTCCCATTCTCTCCCATATTATAAAACCTCTGTAATTTTCTACTAGTGCATTTAGCCCAACTCATTTCACAAATCAACAGACCCAGCAGTCAGTTGTCAGATACATTTAACCATACAGTAAGGGCAAAAGCAGTATGCAGAGAGAGTGTTGCTGACAAACTGGAGACCAGGTCATTGAATGACTCTTTTTTTCTGAGAAGACAAGTTCCTATGCTCTCACTGAAGGTCCTCAGCATGTCAGGGCTGAGATCTCCTCCTTGGTGCATAAAAAAGCTGACGTGAGCCAATCTGCACCACAGCTACACACTCCTGACCTTCATGATGGTGGTGGGCTTGTTTGTTTGTTTTGTTTTTTCCAGGCAGAGATCTCCTAAGCTCAGAAAACAGAACAGAAAATGAGAAGCCAAGAAAAGATGTTTCCTGATGTTATAGATGTTATAGAAGTTATTATATATATATATATATGAAATATTGTACTTATAATGTCATTTCCATGACTTCATTTATGGCACAGAGCTACTGCTCAGCTGAGCTCTACTAACATGCTGCCCAATTTCCTAGAACAGCAATGAAACCAACAACTGAGCCCAACTTCTTCAGTAGGGTGACTGACTATCGTACAATGGGGCTCAAGAGCTGGACTGTTGTGGAGGTTAAGCACTGGGGTTTGATAACCAAGATCTCATACTGCCACTCAGCCTTTCTATGCCTCGGTTTTCTCATATGAAAAATGGCACTTTGAAACTTTAATTATAGGTAAATATTTAATAGGCATAGCAGTGTTTGGAAAACACATTTGGAGGGAAAGAAGAAAACACTTGTTTAGAACTAAAATTGTTCTATGGTAGAAGAGTAATGAAAACTAGGAACAGTTCTTTATCTTCTTGAAAAAAACTTCACAATTAAACAATCTGCCCCAGTGATTCACTGTCAAAGCTCATAGCCCAACCATGTTTGCCCAAGTACTTAACCTGAAGGCCATAATATCATGACTGAGGAGTTACAAATTAAGATGGGGTAGTCCTTGTTCAACATCAAATTTTCTTGGTCACTGAAGACAAACAGAACTAAAAACAATGGAAAAAATCCAGCTAAAATACATTTGGAGGGTCTATTGTTCAGTGCCATTACTGGTTATCTGTTAAATGGCAAATAGTGAAAAATTTCTGTTGCTCTTGTGCTTTTTTAAACCAATTCTTTAGGCAAGACACAATTAGTTATAATTTTCTTTTCCCCTGCACTTGAATGCAAGTTATGATTTTGTTTGTTTCTCTGATAAACAACTCAGAAATTGGCAGATATTAATATATGGATAAATATTCTGCATAATTCCTGCCTAAAGCACCATCAGTGCTTCCTTGGGCAATATGTTTCTGGGTAACCAGGTTAGATTTTGACCTATAATATGCTATCATCTTCCTAGTGTAATAACACTATCGCATCATTTCTCATGTACGCTATCAAAAGATCTACAAGAGAAGCTACTAATTTGTTGCTTTACATAGACTCAGTGCAAATGACCTATTATGGAATTCAACAGCACTGCTGACATCTTTAAAGAAAGCTCTTTCTCTTCTAACCAAAGAAAGCTATTGAGTGACAGCCATCAGTCAACTGGGAAAGATGAGTGATAAATACAAAAACAAGGGGTACCTGACTGAAGTGGGCAATGTGCTAATCTTGTCATCACATTTACAGCTCCCACTACTATATTTCTTGCCATTATACAGCCAAAGAGTATTTAACTGCTGAATGGGATATTCTGCTACCATGTGCCTAAAGCCACCCTCTGGGATTCCCATAGTACCACTGTGCAGAGACAGAACGAAGAAAGAAATGACAATATAAACTCTGAATGTGTATTTGTAATATTTCACGTATACATATGAAGATTAGATCACACATTTACTTTTTTCCAACTGCAAAAGACAACATCCCAAGTTCACAGTTATCCAAGCATAAACCAGAAACTGCTGACTCGTATGAAAACAAAAACTCTCACAAACAAAACACTACAGTTATGGTTGAGTGCCCAATGTTCCTATTACTTTGGCAACTGCTTGCAGTGCTATCCGATTATATTGCATTTTAGTTCTGAGCAAGGTTTGACTGAGTACTGTCTTCATATAACCAGCAGAGTTACCAGCTTCCCTGGAAATAGTAGCCTAATCAAATTTTTATTTGGCATAACTGGCTCTTCTTCTAAACGTCAGTCAAACTTACACAAGATTTTTGTTCTCTCTTAGGAGAGCAGGAAATATCAGCTACAGACTTAAGGATAACTCTTGAAAATGCTGGTTACGTAGGAAACCCCCTGACTTCTGTATGTTATTTTTGAATCACAAATTTTGTTTCATTATTAATTCTTATCTTATGATACCAGATATTTAAGAAGTTTACATATATATAATCATTCATTTAATCTCAGTAATATCAAAAGAGATTATTTTTCTGATGAATGTATTAGAAGCTTAACTAATTACATTTTACTATAATAATGTAACACAAACAGAATTTGTATTGCAATTTATTTTGGAAAACACTAGATAGATAAAAACAAAGGTCAAAAGTCACAGTGGATAATAGCTGATGGTTTTGATAATGCTAATTATATATTACTAAAGAATAAAGGTAGAAAGGGAAATATGAGCATTAAAAGAAAGATAAACATCCCAATGCTGAATTTAAAATGAAAAAAAGAAAAAAAACTTTAAACGTCTTTGTAGCTCACTGTCATAAACCGAAGACATAATGAAGCCTGAATTAAAAATGTCAGTTTCTGTGAATGTTGATAACTTGGTTCTTTGTTGCACAAGTCAAAATGTGTCTGTTTGATGGGTTAAAATGACAGTCTGCAAATGGGAGAAGCTAGAGCTAAAAAAAGAAGCCCCCCCCACTTCCCAAAAGACTTATAAAAAGTAGGTCCGTAATGCAGTACTTTAAGGAGAAGACCTGTAGGGTAGAAGAGCCATATCTTTAAGAAGTAACCAAGCAGCACTAAAAGGCAATGTCCATGGCCAATCAAAACTATTTCTCTAGCTGCTGGGGCTCTTGCATCTCTGTCTTCACACTAGACTGGAAACCCTTTGTACTAATTGCCAGACTGTACCAGATTTTCTGGTTCAGTTCCATCCCACAATTGACCGACAATGATGCGCAAGGAAGGGGAAAAATTCAGGCTCACCACTGCAAGCAGAGGGTCAGAAATGGTTTCATAGGGAGCACATCACTGCTTGGCACTAAATGCAGGGTTAAGCAAGCATCATCTGTACTTTCTTCTAATTCCTAGGTTAAAAGGGGGATGGGAAAAACATCCACACTGTTGCAGGGTAAAGAGACGACTCTGAAAGCTGGCATACCTTCTGCAAAAATCTTCCGCAGAGACAAGAAAATGCCTGGAGGATTTTTGGAAGTTGGTCTCTAATCGCAGTATCAGTACATTACTTATATTAAAATAAATAAAGCAGTTGTGAAATTCTGTTATTCCGTAAAAAACATCCTCCCACATTTACAGTAAGTGTTAAATTATTTGCCTATAAAGTGAATTTTCCAAGGAATTAAAATAATTCACAATCTTAGGTACTGGAAAGATCCAAACAAATATAGATATATAGAAAATAATCTGTAATCAAAAAGGTAGAAATATTTTAACATAAAATACATATATTAAAGTTAGGCATTTAACAATACACTTTTGAATTCATAAATAAATATCTCCTGTGCATCTAATCTAGTTCACTGCAGCTTATACATATGTACATTCTTATTGTTGTAAGGTCTTTTGCTTTTTGATGAATTGCTTTAATAAATCTGGGAAAAACTTAATTGAAGAGGAATAAACCCACAAATTCTTTCAGAAATTGGACTGACAGAATCTTTCTGATCACAAATCTTATTTACCCTCAATTGTTCTCCGCCCACTTTATTTCAAGCAAACAGCACCCCCAATAGCATTTCTACAAAACATTAAGACAGTTCTGAGAGCAAAGTAAAAAAGAACGAGAAAAGGAAAGAAAGAGAGAAAGAAAAGAAAACAATTCAGCACTTATGGCAAGGCAGTTCAAAACCATAAGATTGCCTGTGCTACCCATGTCCTGGAAATACCGTGCCCACAGGTCAAACACTTTCCGTTTTACCCAGTCTTTGGAGCATACTTATTTACAGAATACCTGCTCTCAAAACACCTCATTGTGCAGGTAATACACTCCTTACTTTCACTAGTTAGTTACCATTCAGTTGCTGTAAGAGGAAAGGCACATTTCATTCAAATCCATCCCCTCTCTCACCCCACCACCTCTCACTCCAAGAATGGTTATTTTCCCTGTTAAACTGAACCTGCGCTCCTCTCTCGCCCCCTACGAAAGCTCCAAATGAGTGATAAGCTGCGAAGTTTCAGAACTAGGCCAATAAAGTTAGCATCTTAAAGCACAGACAGCAGAGGACTTAGGCAAAAGCTTACCTTTCAAACCCTGAACAGAGCTGTCTTTTATGAGGCCTATACAGCTGACAAGTCCTGGGACTTTCTCAAACACAGGACCCATACAGGTGAAATTCTAATAGGTGGTAAACACCTGAGAACTGGACAAGAAGACTACAAGTAAAAAGAAATCAAATGAGTAAAATGTCTTCCCAGAGCCACAGTCAGCTCTTGTGCATGGGGAGTTACGAATGCACTGGCTATAGACTTTTGTCCAAAGCTGTAGGTTTTTTTTTTTTTTTTTTTTTTTTTTTTAGTGAAGCTAGATTAGTTCATACAAAACTCAACAATACAGCACTGAAACCCATTGTTGATATTCAACATTTTTCACATAGCGGAACAGAATAGACAATACGGTATCTAGGAAACCATGGGCTGGATTACAAACTGATGATATCTCATCCTTCTGGAGGGCCTGTAATCCTTTTTATTACCTACCACAGAAGGGGGGAAGAAAACCCAAAACAAAACACCACAGCATAACCCACCCTGTATCAATGATTGAACTCTTTTCATAAATAAACGAATTTAATCTTTTTCCGCTTCTGTCCTAAGCTTACTCCCCCACTGCAATATGCATATATAATGAAATACGTGCCTTTCACGCTACTTAAATAACTGTTAAATGCACAGCATTCATGCCATTCTGTACCATGAGGCTCATTTTAAAAACTTCCACATTCAGTATTTAAAAACAGTACTATACCTGACTTCATACTATTTCTTTCAACACTTTGAAACTTAAACATAATAATACCTCTCTTGTTCTGTAACAACACAAATCATATTTGCCTTCACACATAAAGTTGTAACTGAAATTACTGCTGGGTGTATAAAAATATTTGAAATAATTTAGCTGTTTGTTGATTTTATAAAAAAAATTCTTCCATTTTCAAACCCCCATTTAAACAGTCCATATACTTGCTCCACACCACATCTCCAGTTCTCAACACACTCGGCTCAAAGGTCTTTCAGTGCAAACTCTGCTTTGTTTATTTTTGCAGCACTTATAGTCCACACACACACACAAAATAATTAAAAATTACAGTATTTATAGGGGATCCATTTACCCCTGCACAGATTATTTTTTATCTTCCAACCTCACTCCATTTCTACAGACTCCAGTTCCCATATTTTCCTTAAAACCCCAAATAGTCTAGGTAGCCACAGAAGTGATTGTTCCTACCAGTTTCTTTTCATCACTTCTGCAATTGACCAATTGACAACTGATTGATGGTTATCTTTTCACTTCCACAATGAAAGAAATTACCATCACTATAGCTATGTACAGTAAATGCCTCCAGAGTAAATTACATGATTCTAAAATTCTCCTTAGCTCACTTAGTAAAACATCAACACAAAAAGTTTCTTTTTTGCCTCTCTTCCTGTACTGCAGATTTGGCCTTTCCTGTCAGCTTCAGAAAAGAACTTGACAGCTTCTTTAAAAAGAGGAGTATAAAAGAACTTGAATAAGGGATGGCACAGGGCCGGGCTAAGGCTTCCATTCTCTGCAAGTGGCTATTCTTTGCACTGAAAAAAAAATTAGGCATGTGCGCACAGATAAGCCACATAAGAATACCCCAAAGAATATTCCCAGTGACCTTGAGATTTTGCTGCAATTCCGTATCCATTCTCTGCTGGAATAGCTTCATGAATTCTGAACTTCAGAATGACTAACTTATTTCCAGAATGCACAATTTATTCCTTGTAGGGGGAAATACACTCCCACAAAATTAGGAAGGAAAAGCATTTGTCACTACAAAATAAAATAAATTTGTCCGTGTATTTTTGCAATAGTTGAAGTGTATTAATAAGAATTTGGCTCCATTCCCATAGCTGGTTTTAGTGACGTTGAGACTGAAAAGAGATGTAATTCTATCTCAAACCAAACCCCTCTTACTTTTATCAGAATTTTTAGCTCCTGCATGGAAAGATAGTGAAAACTTTTGATTGCTGTACAATTAAGGGCAGTTTTCAGAGAATTAAATATACTGCTGAGAAAGCCAGAGATGATTTATTGTTTTTTTTCCATCTTGGAGAGCACTTTAAAAATAAAAATAGATTGATTATTTCTTGTTATTTAACTAAGTGCTAAAGGCAAAATCTAACTCTGTTTTGGTGTGGCCAAAAGATTTTGTAATGCTATAAAAGTCTGTTCACAGTACAAGATACAACTCCTTGCAGATCCTCTCCAGTTCAAATTATGTCCTTTAAAACCTACATTACTTTCTGCAGGCTGACAATCTATGAACTTTTGGCACTTCAGGTCACCAGTATCACTAGCTTTTAAACATAAGCTTTCCTATATTTTGGTTATAAACAAACATCAGGGCCATCTAGTTTTCAAGTTCTCTTTACTTTACAGGAAAGGAGTTTTCTTGTAATTTATGATATGCCACCTTGGGTGGATTCTTCCTAAAGATGTGGGTCCATAATTGAGGATGCTTTATTCTCCTCTATACCAGACATCGGTCATGCCAGATCTAAACAGGAGGTTATATAGTAGAACAAACACTTTTCAAACATTCTTTTCAGTCATTTTTCCCCCTCTGAATCTATCAGCAAGATTACTTCTGGATATCTCTACCCTGTACTAGTATCCACAAAAGGTGGGCAAAAAAGAATCAGAAGAGATTTGATCTGAGAAACCTACCCTTCAACAAAAGACTAACGTTCACCTAAAAGACTAACCATGGTCTGCAATTACCTGTTACTGAAAAGACTTCTGACAGTAAAGAACTCTTTATTATGAGGGTGAGAGTAAGGAACCCTTTATTATGAGGGGAAAGAAAGGCATTACCTTCTGTATTTTCTTATACATCTCAGATGTTTTACGGCAACTCTTAGAGACTTTGTAAGAAAATTACTGACATATAATTCATATTCATCTCTTACATTGTTGTTACTTTTCCAAACAATTCTATGTCCATGTACCAATATCCAGTAAGAAATATCTGGTATTAAAATCAGTAAATTACAGAGTTGGTGCACTGCCGTGCTAACTAGAAGAAATGAAGATGGCTGCTAATAATGTATATAAATATGATTTGAAAAGGGACAACAGAGAATAAAAAGGAAATAGAGTGAGGGTCATCTTTAGTTGATTTAAAATTGCATTTTAAACAATTAACCACAATTGTAATACAAATTTGTGCTGGGAAGAACTGTAACAAAAATCAGCTACATCTGTCTTAAAATACATTTTGTCAGATTAATAATTCTTTCTAGGAAACATTGTTGTCCACATATAAATTTATTCTTGAGTATTTCTAACCGGAATATTTCCTAGACCAATTATCTTTTCCGAGGCTGAAAAAAGTCTCTGATAATAATTTATAGGACAACCCCCCCAATTTATTTGTAATATTTATTAATTTAAGATACGAGATTATATGTTAATAGCTTTGAAATAATATAGCATTAATGTTTCCCAGCCAGAAAACAGTTTCATGATGCAAGAAAGGAAAGATACAACAGATTTTGACACAAGAAAACTTTAAACTGGAGGCTTTCAAAGCTGTTATGTGCTGTTACGCACATGTATTTAAGTTCAGCTTTTTCTTAACCTGATTGATGGTTTGAAAATTTAAATAGGAAAAAATAGAATAGAATAAAGTTTTAACTTTTACAAGTCTGATTTCTAATTCTTTCTAACAGAAAGACTTATTTCAAGCCATTTTTGCATCACTAGGTGTCAAGATGACAGCTTTCTGCAATGCACGACATGGGTTACTCACTTGAAGGTGAAAGGAAATTTGAAGAGTAACCTTCAAATCCTATTATGTCATAACTACTTCCCAGGAGAGGTGAAGGAGGCAGCAGGGACTACATCTATAAAACCAACCTCTTGTTTCATTCTCTTGTCTCTGGGTGCAGGCTTTTAAGTGTTTGTATAATATAGGGTCTCTGCCTTTTTGTTGCCAAGCATTCATAGCAAGTACTCCACAACATAACAAGAATTTTGAACAGAAGCCAGAAAACCATCTATCACCTGTTTTCTTTTAGGATACTTCATTGGGTTTAATGATTGATATAAAATTTATACATGTCCTATAAGACAGCTAATCTGTGTATATAAACTAAGTACATAATGTTGGGGTGTTGAAAAAAGGAAAAACCCACACCAAACCCAAAACCCAACACCCCCCCCCGCCTTTGCTAGGCAAAAATATAGTTTGGGGTTCATTTAGACAATTCAAGGGTCTGGTCACTTCCAAGACAGCAATTGCTTGTGAAGAGAAGTGCCGCAGGAATAGCAAATATTTTAACTGCATCTTTGTGGAGTAGATAAGTAACTTGTACAATGACTGCTCCTAGAAGTATACCAGTAAACTATTTAATGTCAAATGGATAACTAAACAACAACAGAGCTTTCCATAAAGGATCTGAAACCAAAAGCAGCTTTGAGAATGAAGGCATTGCTCTCTGCAAATGCTAAGGATTTTGTTATAAACATTTTTATAAAAGATTCTATCAATCTAACTAAAACCCTTTACTAACACTCATCATTATGATTTTTTAAAATGCTTTATCAGCATCAACTCAGCCAACATGATACAGACTAATGGAAAGATATTCAATGTAATCTCCTAGAAAAACTAAGTTCAGACAGTAGTCATAGCTCTTATTTTAATACGAACTAATTTTTAATCATACTAAAGTACTTGAAAATTAATATACCCTTAAACTCTCTTCTCTGTGTCACCATCTCCATCAAACCAAGTGTGTTTATTCTGCTCCCGCGTTGTGCTGTGTTTGAGAATATGAACAAGGAGAACGTGTGTAACAAGGGCTTACCAGTGACAACTGTCAATAAAGAAGACAGGAACATCTTCAGGACTGCTGCAGCTTGTTTGAAAATTTAGCAGCCTACTGGGTCTGCTGCTTTCAGGGAAGGAAGTGCTGTTGCTATTTAACACGACAGTCCCTATTGGGTCTTATGACTTAATACAGGTTCTTAGAGACTAACATAGTCCTTGCTACACAGATGAAGGAGCCAAGGACTGCTTAGTGAGATGATATAAGTTCAGTGTGTTACTCGAAAGCATTTATAGTTAAGATGTTGAAACAATGAGTTAAAGGAGGGGACAAAAATATTTACAACTGCCACTCATTCAAAATTCCTTCTGAACATGAGTTCAAAATCTGCCATTACTCCCCTATAGAAGAACAACAGCCTTGGGGACCTAAACCCTAAACACTTAATTTTTTAATGAAATCTATTACAAAAAACACCAGACAAGACAGAAGGATGTGAATGCTGACGCTGCACACTACAAAGGAGACCATGTGGTACCAAGCATTGAGCAGCAACAATGTGAACACTGAACATCCTCAACACTTTGGATTTTCGGACTAACCTATTAAAAAAAACCCTCAACAACCAAGAGAAGGGCAACAGGCGTTCAGAACCTCAGAATGCACTTTTTAATGACAAACAGGACTTCTCTGATGTAGCAGAAGAGGAGGAATATAAATGTATAGAAGCAGAAAACTTGAGCACTTTCCTCCTAACCTCTGAAAATCAAAAGCAAGCTCATGTGAGCTTGGAGTCTGAGGACATACGAGTTAAGGAGTAGCATAACTACAGCAACATATCAAGCAAGTTAGAACAGTGTAGGAAACTAGAACAATTGAACATTTTGCCTGTAGAAGTAATCTGTGAAACAGAGCAGCAAGGACAAAATCAGCAGAGTTCCGAGTTGGAGGAAACATTCTGCAAAAAGAAGCAGCATTACCACTGTGTGTCAGTCACACAGAGAAGCCCAGCAACATACATGACCTGAATACCTGAATGTAACCAGCAGCAAAATGTAACTTCAAAAAGAACAGAAGAACAAGATCACACAAACTCTGAATTTCTCAAAAAGAAGGGTTTCGAGGAGGTGCCAAATGCAAAGAAGCATCAGCCAGTAGAAGTATATCACCCTCTGTGACCCCTGAGAAGTTAAAGAACAGAAGGAAGGTCCCATCTGTGAAAAAACAAATGACTAACAGGAGAGTGTCACTTGCAGCTTTGGAAGAAGAAATAAGAATTAGTAATTATTTTGGCTGAAGTAAAAATTATTTGAAAAATGACACAAGAACAATGTTAGAAGGCTGGAAAGTAACATAAATTGTAGCCAATAATTCCACCATATTACACCATGTGATTCTCTTCTTTTCTTGAGTAAGACCCAGTATTAACAAATCCATGCTGCAGGCTTTAGGCGAGGATGTGTTTTTGCTCTGGATGATTAAAACGGCTTGGCTGAAATTAAGTGGATAAAAAAGTGATCTGATTTTACTGAGTGACTGTGAATCCCATTGCTTTCAATCAAAAGTATACATGCAATTTAATACCTGAAATTAGACACTTTAATCCATATTTAAGAACCAAAATAAGCAGCATGGGGAAAGCAAGCTTTAAAGCCAGTCAATATTATTTATAAACAAATTCCACGGGGAGGAAGAAGAGAAGTAATATGCTAACATTGCTGAACACTCAAATGGAGACCTCAGGCTTGATCCAGCACCTAAGAAATTGGAGGCTTTGTCATACACAAATACATGAAGAAGGCCTACTGTGCCCTCTATGCCCTTGGCTTTAGAGTGAAAAAATGGCAAAGGGACAGCAAAACACAGGTGTCTTCCCTGATTGTGGTATTTTATCAAATGCATGAACCATTTTCCTGTAAGTTGCCCTGTGGCTGCATAGATCTACGCAGTGTGTGCTATGTGTCAGACGGTTACATACATCTGCACATTCTATAAAGCAAAATGATAAAAAATATTTTGTTGCATATTTTGAAAATTAGGTTTTATACTGTTAATGCCACTTAAGGTAGAAAAAACTGAGGTTTGATAGAATGTTAACCCAGCCATCTGACAGGTGGCAAAAATGATGTAATGAAAAGGGAATGTGTGCTTTTACCAAAAAGAGCAGTCTGTCATAAAACTGCTGTAACCTTGTCTCCTAACCATATATATTACTAACTGAATTATGGAATAATCTAAAGCACAGTTTCCTTTACACAGCTGAAGTAATTTGCACAGCTTGGTTCACAAAACAAAACAAAAAAATGATAGAGCATAATTTTATATTTTCACACGCTTGGCACTGAACACAAGCTCATTTGATTTTTTCAGGAGTATTTTGCATTCTTGGAGTACACCAGCAGTGGCTATAATGTGTGATGTAAGTGTATCATACAATGTGTTTATTATAGCCATTTCTCTGTAGCTGCTACAAGGGAACCCCTCTGAGGCTAGATAAAAGTTTGCCAAAAATAATATTCAAATATCCTTTTAATCAAAACAAGATAAAGAGGAGATTAGTGCCACCAGTGTCAACACCACCACTTCCAAAACATATGCTCAAATAAAACATGAAAGCTTTAGGGGATTGGTTTTGCAAGCTTCAGTAGCTTATACTTCCTCTCTCTTCCAGCTCTATGTATTATTAAAATCCATCAGCTGATGATGTGTGTTAATGACAAGCTCCATCCTCAAAGGACTCTAATTCATTAAAGGGAACTATCAACCTGTAATTTTTAGAATTTAAAACAAATTATTTATTTAGATTATTAATTATGATTTTTATTTCAATATAGAAACTTCAGATTTTTTTTTTCAGTCTCACCTAAAATAACACAATGAAAGAAGTATATCCCAAGAAAAAAAACCCCACATAAATATGTAGCAAAATTAATTTCGCAGCTAAACATAACAGCATGAGAGCTTTTTCTCCATAACATATCCATTTTTCATGTCTATCGTAACTGGTTAAAATTGAACTTTTTCTTTAAATCTTGCTGTTCTTTCCTTACCCAGATTGAAAAACAATTATAAATTACATTTTTTCTTTTGCTTACAATGTGTTTAAATTCCAGTTTCTTAAACAGAATGTAGGGCATTAATCATCAAAATTACGTCCACTGAATTTTTATTTAAAATATAGAAACTTCCATTCCTCCTCTTCTTTGGCAAAATTTCATCTGTACAAAATCTAAGGATTTGGTCTAACAAATCTTAATAAAAACCCCGTGGTTTCTGATTTAATGTGGGAAAGCAAACTATTTAATTTGGGAAATTTAATGTGGGAAAGACAAGAATGAGAGACATTAATTCAACTCAGTGCTTGGTGAAGCTACCGGGAGCTGATTTATGGAGCATACCTTGCCTGTCTATCATCAGAACATTTTTATGAAAGTCCCAATTCAGTTCAAAACACGCATTTTCCTGTCTGACAGTTTTATGATATGGAGTTGGCCACCAAAGTCTGTAGATAAAAATGAAAAAAACACTTAAATATGGAGAGCATCTGAGCATGCAAACATCCTTAAAATTCATAGTTAACTGCTTAGACCAGTGCAGTGTGTGGTAGTTGGGTATTGCGCCTTTTGCAGCCATGAAATCCTATATATCATGTTGTTTCCTTGGGGAGTTCAACCAAGACCTTGGAGTGGCCCCCACAGCATGTTCTACACTGCCCCTGCACTGCCTGCTGCCCACGGCCAGGCAGCCACAGGGGCTGCACAGGGCTATTAGCTTAGAAGAAGGGGACGAAGTTATCATTCCCACAAATCCCTGCCAAAGCACATGAATGAATGAAAAATACCAATATAACTTAAGCCAAGGGGTCTTTTCTGAACGTCTTCCCTGGGACAAAAGTGCCATTTTCTTCCAGGTCATTTTATCCAATGGGGCACCTAATCAAACCATCACACTGCAGTGTCTTGGTCACTACTCCAAGTCTGTCACTGTCATTTTCACTCCATAGATGCATATTGTGGATGTTTCACATGCGTAGTGTGATTGTGGTGGCATTAGGAGGGCATGGCAGGGGGTCTGCCAGACTGCTGCTGAGCCACATTTAGGGACAGTCACAAATAACATGAAGTCGAAACTGCAAGCATCAGCCATGCCAATTCCTCTGATGCTAGGACTGGCTTATTGAAAAATACAGCCATATGAAAGGAAAACCAGAATATTACAGAAATTTTAAATCACAGAAGTTCTGTTTCTACAGTGCTCTGAAAGTCCATGAAAACAGAGATTTTGCGCACACTTGCATCATTTAATCAGACACTTCTCTTCAGGTGTCTGTCACCTCAGTAGCACTTAAAAGAACACCTCTGTTATTTGAAAGAAGAGGCGCCTATTGCTGAAGTGACTTCATGACGGCATTTGAAGCAGAAGAGGTTGCACTCTTCACAAACAGCTATTACAGATACCTTACACTGAAAATTTGGCATGCATTTAAAAGAAAAGAGGTATATTAAACCATAGGTAAAGGAGAACAGTCTTCAAAGAATTTCATAGTCTTTACAGAATTCATATATATTTAGTGAATAAGCAGCACATTTTAAGCCACTTCATTTTTTCATGTGACCATTACCAATTTGTCACTATGGGCTTCCAAGGCAAAGTATAAAATATATAATTATTGTACTAAGAAATTCTGTAAAAGTTGTATTTAAGTAATATAATACATAGGGAAAAGCACAGTGTTCTAACTTTCACTAAATCGGCAATAAAAAAATGAACTAAGCCACATTCCTGCGTGCAAAAAAGAGATCAATTCTAATGGATTTCATTTGCACAAACACTGGCATGGGATAGGATTATTTCCTGAAGGTTCTGAAATATGACCTTTTCACTCTTTGGTACTCATGCCCATAACACTCACTTGTATCAAAGTATGGAACTGATTCTAATATGGCTCTCCCAGCCAGGAATTACCCATGATTAAGGTAATTATAAGGGGAGAACTAAGTTCATACTAAACTCCCTGACATACCATGCCAAGAAAGTCACTGAAAAACTCGTTTATTTGTATTCTATTCTTTTCAAGCTTGTTTTTCGTCTCACCAACATTGGTATAATATACAGTTATTAGAAAAAGCTCAAAGCACAAAGCTGTCTTTCGAAGAGCACAATTAAACTAAAACAGACATACCTTTAGAGCTGCTGATATGAGGGCAGAATCAAATTACAGCATTTATGGAAGAAGGTGGAAAAGGTACTTTGCTGCAAAGCAGTGCAACAATGAAACTGTATATCAATGGCAACAAATTACTTAAACTCATAGGATACTTGACAATTTATTTTGAGAGCCATTTACTACAAATGTAATGATTTATTGTGCAATACCCCTGAGTTCTAGTTCATCTTCCCATGGCTAAATAACAATTTTCTTTCTATGGTGAATACATAAAGCTCAAAGTTACTTGTTTGTAGGATAAGATTACGTATTTACAAAATCATAGCAGATCATTCATTACTAAAATGTCTGTAAAAATGCCTGTAAAATCTGGTAAGTCTGGCTAAGCAGCAGAAGAGGCTAAACCCCACATTATATCAGGCAAACATATCACATGTGTACATAAAGGGACAGACTTAAATAGTTTCCAAATGCTTTGCTCCATAATTATTCTTCAGCCTATTTTTACTACAGAGAAGATGGTATCTTAAATGTAAACAGTATGTGTTGCTTGGATTTAGGGCTGAGTTAATGTTTATTATTTGCACAGGATAAACAGTCTCATTCTTCCTGTGTGATACTTCCAAGAGAATATTGAAGAGCCTTGATTTTCCTCTCAAGTACTGAGAAACCAGATGGGAAACCAGGCCAACAACATTCACCAGAGATCTTGATTTAATCATACTACTGATGCATCCAAGAGTTGTAGCATGTACTTATGAAGCACTGTCAACTTTTCAGCTCTTAAGTATGGTTAAGTTAGCAACTTGTCTTAGAAAAGCAAATTTTTGCATGCATGGTGGCAGAGAGAAACTAGAAAATATAATCCAATTGACCAGTTTTATTGGTTCAGAATTTAGAAAGCAAATAAACAGAAAAGTTGTGGAAAATTGGTATTGTTATTAAGTGACATTATAATTTTGAGAAGAAAGGACTTGTTTCAAGTTTTTCACCTTGTGCTGGCAGTACTGCCAACTTTTATAAACAAAATACATACACACAGTATGATTATTAAAGTGGGTATTTCCCCCCACAGTGTAAAAGTAAGATTAGAAAGGAATTGTTTTTATATACATTTTCCTGGAGAAAGTTAATCACTTGCAAAAAAATGTTTTTAATCTAAATACAGATTTTCTTTCTGAAGAAATCCAATATTTATTGTGAAAAAAGTTTATAAAAATATTTTCATATCATAACTGAGTTAAACAATCTTAACTACAATTCAGTTTGATAGTCAACCTTAATTTCCTTATTGAAACTGTGTGCCAGTGTGGAAGCTCAAACAAAACATTTATTTTTCAGTACTTTCCAGTACTTTCAGTGCTTGCAGTTCTTAATTAGAAAACTTTAGATCTTTCATCAATTACTTCACAGCAGATGTACAATAAATTTAATTCATAAAAAAAGACTATACTGCTAAGTAGCGTGTCGGGTTTTTTGAAATTTTTATTGGTTATGCATGATCTAAATTATGTTATGCTGGGTGTCAGTTTGAAAGAGAAAAACTGCATAGATCCATGACAGACTTGAGGAACTATGCAATCACTTTCTTATATCTTACATTATAAACCTATTTAGTCTCTGATAGAAATGAAAAAAAGGATTTTGTTTTTCTATTTATAATTATGCTATTAGCAAGTGTCAAAAGCTACCATTGAATAAAAAGATTTTTCTTCTTTTAGTGGAAATACAAAAAAGTATGTTTGGATATCTTAACATTAAATAACAGCTAGAGATTACTTCCTACAAGTTGCAGAGTGTTGTTACTCTACTGTGATATTGATCACTGGCAAAATTGTTACAAACCTAATACTAAAATTATGGCTACCATTGTTATACACATCTCTCATACATCTCGTGTCACTGTTTCAAAGCACTTTTCAAAAAATAATGGACCTAACTTTAATGTAACATTGGCTATAGGGCAGTTTCATTTTAACAGTATCAAAATGAGTCAAAAGTTTGTCCTAGGTCAAGCAACACCAGGGAGCAGAATCCAGGAATCTTAACTCTCCATCTTTTGCTTTCATTTATGAGTCTATATGATTTTGTTGGGAAACATATTCAAAACCAAGGTCTATCTGTCCTACAGCGATGGTATCAAAACTGCAAAGTTCAAAAGATAAAATACGGTGCTGATTTATATGTACCATTTCCAAAACTCTTTGATTCCCAAAGTCTTGCCCAACTCTGGATATTGCAAGCTAAAATTAAGATGCAATCCTTGACATCCCTGTGGCCAAAATTAAGAGATTCATCAGTGGAAAGAAGTGTTTCAGCTACTTAGAGAAGACATCCCATATTTACTGTTTTTAGAAACCAGTCTGAGCCATTAAAAACTGTTCTGAAGAACTGAAAGTACTCAAACATTTCCTTCATGTCAAAAGGCAACAAGAAAGGTTCTATCTCTAGAAATTAAAAAATGTGTGTGTCTTAACACAAGTTTTAATTACTGTGCGTGGGGCAACTGACCTTTTTCCAGGCAGTTGGGGGGCAACTGTATGAAGGACCCATTTCCCATGAAACCAGCCTCGAAAGATTTCATCAGACAAAATGATAATGAGCTATTCCAGTTGAAATGAGCTGATTAGTTTTTTTCCCCCCAGCTGCTGTTCAATTAATGAAGCACTTTTAAAATTTTTGAAATGAAGTTCATGAATCATCTATTTTTATTTTCTTAAATTGAAAACTGATAAATGAATTCAGTCTCTTGGTGACACAAACAAAAATAGTTTGAATCTCAGAACTTGAAGAAGTGTTGGAGTAAAAAAAAGCAATTTTAAACACAGTGTGAATATTTAGCAGCAAATATTCCTAAAGAACTGTTAAAATACAGATGACTGAAGTAGCAGCCAAAAAAAGGGATGCAAATGACTCTTAAATGAAAGGTTATAGAGCATGAGAGGTGTTTAATCCAAATAACAAACTGTTGTTGTCAATGAAAGATCTGATACAAAGTGATTTAGATAATACAGAAAAATGAACACACAATTTGACAGCTACCCTGGATTTACAGAATCATGGGATTAAATGCTTTCCACTTATTCAAAGAGGATTAGTCAGGATACATTTATTTATTTAAAGCAGATCTTTTACAGAACTAAAGAGTTTACAAATGATACGGAGTGATGGAAAATAGAAAATCCATATCAGCTTTAGCTTCTATCATTCAGCCACAGATGTGAAACTGCTTACTATCAAATACGCAATATACTGCATTAGCAAAATAATAATAATAATATTAATAAATGTGGTGCAGCCTTAAACTACTTAGTCAAGGAAAGAGAACACTAAAATACTTGTACAGGCCATTTGCAGAGAAAGCTAATAAAATGTGAACATACTAATGAAACATCCCCAACTAGAGATGATACTTGAAAAACAGGTGCAAGCCAGGGATAATGCCAGTGGAACTGCTATAGCTACAGTCAGTACGAGAAGGAAGATATTAAGCAGATGAGACTGGGAAGCAAGATTCCTGCATGCAAGTCCAAGAACTGCTGAAGATTCGCCACAGGGCACCGATTAGTCTCTTCATTTTTCAGCTCCCAACTCTGTTAAGTAGAGAAGATTTCTACCTTGCAAAACACTAAAGTTTTAATTAAATATCTGATAAGTGATTTAGTCTTGTAGTAAAAACTTCTCCACATAAGCAAAATAATAACAGCAACATTGTTTGAAAGTTTCTGCTTGTGCCAGAAACATGTCAAAGCCTAATTTTCATCTCTGCTGAAGGATACTTATCAGCTCTGGCAGGGCTTTGCACTGGCTCTGGGATTCCTTTTCATCACCAAGGTGGTGAAAGACAGGTATAATGAAGCAAAAAAAAAAAAAAAGAATAAGAAAAAAGAAAAAAAACCCCTCATGTTTAGGTTTTTGTTTGGTTGTTGTTTTGTTTTTGTTTGGTTTTTTTTTTTTGGCAAGAAAATCTGAGTATTAGAGGCCAAGCAAGTGAGAAATATCCCTAAATATGAAAATAAATGGAAAATAAACAAAAAAAAAAAAGTGTAACTGGGTCAAGGAAGTGTTTGCAGATTCACAGTTGAAATTTGCATAGTAATTGTCAGTTTCTGAATTCAATATATTTAACATCACTTTATTGCCCTCCCTATATTGCTGTGCTTCTAGCACTCCCACTCCCACTTCAAGAATTAAAACACCTTCCTGCATGTCAGTCCCAGTTATAGCTGCAAAAAGGTTGCACATTTAGAGCTCAAAACAATATTTGGCTAACTGGGTAACCTTTCTTCCCTTCAGAACATCTCTGATCAATATGCCTATTTCCTTACCAAATCCCAAATCTGCAAAAACTGCCTAAAGAATCAAGAAGAGACAAAAGAAAGTAGCTACCCCACCTACTGTCTACTCTTTAGTACCTAAGACACCACCTTGAAGACAGCAATATGAGCCTTTTGAGCTGAAATTAAAACTGATCAATGCGAGAGCCTTCACTAAATGAACTATATGCAGTATTAGCTACAGTGATGTACCTGACTTAATTTGCATCACATGAAATGATTCAGATAATGACAGTGACCCCTGTGCCTGTTCATTTCATTTCCCCAAACTGCTGGGCCTATCATTAACTAAGGCAAGCTAAGATAACAGATGGCTGTGAATTAATGCTATCTTCAAATATCAACTCCAAAAAAAGTATCTCAATCAAGATAAATTAATTTAAATTCAACATTCCAGCAATAAATTCATATAGATTCTGTGTCCACTTCAGGGTACAATAATAACTTCATAAATGAACTTGCTAACACTTTCTTACTGATAGGGATGTTGATAAGGCAAAAGCTGTAAAACTCCCCAAATGCATTATTTCAATTATTTTCCTCAGATCTGAAAAAGCAGATATGGATGAACCAGTAGATTAATTTAAATTTTGACCATAACTTTCTGATTAGATAGAAACAAACAAGACATGATGATGTAGTCACTGTTTTAGGGAAATGATCGCCTCATTAAGTCCATTCTGAATTTTCTCTCACTCAGGCAGACCTGTGAACTCAGTCCTATAATAAATCCTGTAGAATAAACTATAATAAATCCTAAAGAATGTTTATATAAGTATCCAGAGGACTAGTATATCTATTTATATAAAAAATATATGTATATATACATTGCTTTCTCCTAATATATACCAGGTGAAAAGAGAGAAGCAGGAGCATTGACAGCAACTGTAACAAAAGACTGAAACAGTGAGGAAGTCATCTGCTTTGACATGCCTGTGCCATATTGTTTCATAGCTCAACTCTTACTGAAACTAAGAACTCAAGTCTTTTGAGCTGTCTTGGTAGACAATGCTTCATCAGAGAGCTGAGTGTCCGCAGGTCACCAGTGAAACACCAAACCCTGAAAAGCAGCAGTGAAATACTTAAAAAAAGAACAGGTAGATACGTACACTCACAAAGCTCCTCTTGTGAGGCTGCATCCTGTGCCAGCAAACAAACGCGGCTTCTATTCTTCTTTCTAAAGTACACTCACAAAGTGCCAAATATTCTAAATAATACACGTCCAAGATGCATGAATCCTACTTACGCTCTTCTTGACTGGTAAAAGTGTTACACGGAATCATCAGCACTTACAACTCAGTGGTCAAGTGCTTCATTTGGTGAACAGCTCTCCTGTTCCTCCTCCAAATATTAAGTGCGACCAATACTGCAGATATCCTGGCTGCACAGATTATAACTAAGAATCCACCCTCTGATTCCAGAGCAAGTTCAGAATATAGTAAGCCACTGTCACCAGCTGAATACAAGTTTATCTAATTCTACCAAGGTATTATAAATTTCACAATCTGAAAATTGCTACTTATGACACAACACTGCAACATAGAAAACCCTTTCAGTCTTTCATTTTCTGGGTAAACTGCTGCCATTGCAAGCACCATTCTCCCAAACTTCTCTGAAGGCTCTGATTCTTTTGGATACGAAATACTGCTGCCCGTTTGAGAGAGGCATAAATGGACCTCTGGAGTCTCTGTCCGTATCTCCATAATACATGGAAATCATGAAGTCAGTGTAACTAGAACACTAAAATTCCAGGATGAAGGCTATGACAGACAAGCATGCTTTTCTGTCCCAGTGAAACTCCCAGATTTTGCCTGGAAATCTTTATTCTTATTATTTCCAACACACCTGTTCTCCACTGAAGCCATTCTAATCTTCTGTTTCATTCTCATTGACCACTTCTTATTTCCCCTGTGTCAGTTTTATTGACTACTCTTGGTTTATCCTGCATTCCCTGTCTTGTTCAAATCATTCACTCTGATTTTAACAATTCACCACTTCTCTCTACTTCATCTCTTTATCCAGATGATTAAAGTCTTCACATTTTTATTACTGAATTCCTTTAGCTGCTACTCACAGAATTCTGTAATCAGTTATGAGAAAACATTGATTTAAGCTGAGCTCAATATCGATGTTCTTACCAATATCTATCTTCTTAAATACAAGATCAATTTCCCACCTCAAGGGGAAAGAGTTCTAACTGCTCACCCAATCATGCAAATATTATATATATTTCATTAGAACTATCTGGGAGCCTCATTACATTATGGCAATGGATGCTATGGATTTAAATTATAAAAGCAGACACAATAAAATAATTAATATTCAAGGGGAATGTGAGTTAAAAGTACAAGAAATAAGCTGTCACCCATAACCAGATGAGGGTTCTCCTCTTTCCTCCAAGGTGCACACTGGAATCTTTCCACGTGGACATTATGTGAGAGCCCAGTGAGCAAGTCGTATTCCTTATCAGCAATTATCTGATCACAATTGACATGCAAGATGTAATTTTGAAACTGAAAAACTCGGCACATACAGTCATAGAAAGCAGTATTAAGCTAGCTAATCAGCTGATTTCTCTCTTCCCACACCAAAAAGAAAAACGCCTCTTTACATATTCTCTGGTGAAAGTAAAGAAAACCCTCCAAACTTTTTTCAAAACGAAGACATCGTCAAATCTTTAACACAATGGAGCAGCTGTTACTGAGTTTCCTTGATGGGTATATTCTGTCATTAGGGAAATCAGAGGCCCTGCTAAATACCTTTTTTGTTTGGTTGTTTGTCAGCTCAAATACTGATTAGGTTCTCTGACAACCACATTGTTTGTTTGTGAAAATGCAGAGGGAAAAACCTTCAGTTGCAACTTGCATTCTGTGGAAGCTCTGGATACACTCAGATATTTTGTTAAACTCATTTACAGTAAGAGATTTTACTGTTCTTTTAAAAAAAGCAATGTAGAAAAGCCCAACTGAAGATGATTCTTTCAGTACCAATATGCAAAAATGACATCAAAACTGTTTAAAATACTAAATCTAAAGCAAATAGCAAGTCTGCAATTTTTACTCAGGAAATACTAACTTTGCAATTAAAGTATATTTTGAGTAAAACAGTACTGAGTCTTGAAACTAAACACAGTATTGAAAAAAGATGAGTCAGAGTATGAGCTATTTGACAAAAGAAACTTCAACAAAGAGGAGTTTGTGACAGAAGGGTAAGGGCCCTTTTTTATCTTACCATAGCCTTGGATATAAATCAGAGCTGACTGGAACAATAGTATTTACATGGCAAGCTGTGAAAGCCTAAAGAGAGATTTCTCTACCTTCATCTGGAAAACCGCACATCCAAACACACCATCTGCCATGGCCTGCCCAAAGCCAGTGTATCACTGAGTATTGTGGACATCCACAGACACAACCAGCATGCAATTATCTTGTACCTTGCTATACTGATATTCAGTCAGTGTAGAGTGGGATGTGTGTGTAGACATATTACGCATGCTTTCACACAGTCACATTGAAAACTACTATTTTTAAACTGCAATCTCAATAATAAGCTGGCTTCAGGTTATGAAATATGTAATTTTTACTGAAAAATAGTAGTTATAGTTTATAGTAGGAAATGTTAAATTATCTGGACAACAGTGTTTCCATCTATAATTTAATTAAGAATAGATTCTACATAGCATTAAAAATACTAAATATGCTTTGAATGAAATTTTGAAATTTCTAATGGTAGAACTCCAACAGTGTCTGCAGCTTGTTAAAACTTTTGACAATACGTTAAGATTTGCCTCTGGCAAGACAAGAAGAAGAGAATATGTATTTAATGCTGAAAAAACCCTCTTATTTACTTAATTTATCTGTTATTCTGTGTCAGTCAGTGACCATAAATATATGTCTATGTGGTTTCTCCCTCAGCAGGGGAGAGAGAGTGAATAACAATATTGCCATTATGACTTCTTGTGGAACTAATACACAGTTTACAGATTTCACTAGAAAAAGCATTCAAGCCTGTTTTAAAGAAGGGAATCTAAAGTGGAAATACGGGAGGATACTAGATGAGAGTTGCATGGAACAAGGCTCTGCAGACCGAAGGCATTGCATTTGTCATTTTTCATGCAACAGAGAAAACAGAGATGAGGGAACAGGAGAAAAAAAGATAAGAGCTGCAAGAAGAGCTCGGTTCAGGACCTTGAAACCAAAGACTTATTGACAGAAGGTAAGTTGAAGACTACAAACATAGCTGAAGGTGGTGTGGGCATCATTAACACAAAGAGAAGAGTGAAATAATGTAATGGCATCTTGGTTAGATTGATGGGGGGAGAATCAAACAGAAATAGTCTGTAATGTGCAATAAAATATGATTAAAAAAAAGGTGAGAAACTTCCATAACTTTCTCAGACTAACCGTGTAGTTTTAAATTAAGTATAGCAATGGTTTCCAAAGCATCTCCTCCTCATTGCACTGATCAGTTGAGTTGCATTATAAGCTTTTCCCAAGTGGAGTCCACCCATCACATCAACCTCCTCTGTTCCTCTCGGAGGACAATGGTAAGACCTCTACATTGATTTCATGTATCACAGATGCAACATATATCCAGGTTTTGGAGATAAACACAAATGCTTAACCATTTTTTCCATTCAATTTCTGCTTAAAAACCTACAGCTGTGATCTTATTTTTCAAAACCTTTTTATTTTCAGTGTTCCTGAGAAGTACCAGAACTACATTATCAAGAAAACTGCATCTTGCATTTATCCGCAGCAGTAAAACCAGGGTGGCAGCAATGCCAGCACGTACATGCTTTCTTTTCAAAAGGCCCAGTTGTGACCTAAGAGTAGGATATTGTCTTTGTCGGGTCAATATTTGACCTGTTTGTTAATCTCAGCAGGAGTCCACAGCGGTAACCATTGCGAGGGTGATTTCAGGTGGAAACATCTGTCTGGTTTACATTAAAATAAGGCCAGGAAGAGAGATAAATTTCACAGTAAGGACTGATTTTTGGATAGTCAGAACAATAATGTACAAAGCAAAAAGAAAAATTTTTTAGGAGTTTGATTTTTTCTTATGTCATTCAGCAGACAATATACATGATATGTGGAGAGTTTGACAAAATACAAAACAAATTATCTGCACTCCTTACATTACCTCTGTTTGAAGGATTACACATTCAGTAAAAGTGTTGAAAAGCAGCTAAAGATGTCAAAACCATCTACAGGCTAAACAGATCCCAGCTCAGATAACTTCATTTCAAGTAATCTAAATTCATCCCCATTATCACTTAAGTGAACATTACGGCTGTTAGCAAACCCTACACAAATATTCAGATTTTTGTTTTTCCTGTCATGCTGAAGGTTATCTCCCCAGTTGCTCTGAAAAATCAGGTGACAACCATTTCCCATGATGCTTTAAGGGCTGTCAAACTGTCCATCAAACTGTCACCTGACCAATCGTTCCCATGGTTCTTTTAGACTTCTAGTATGATAAATTGAAAGGCACTATTATCTGCCTGTTGTGAAGAGGAACTGCTTGGGCTTTGATAAGATATCACTAGTCCCAGGTGAGAGGAGGCTGACAGCACATCAAGACAAGAAAACACATGGAAACAGTGAACACAGGAGCAAAAGGTTTACAAACATCTGTTGTCATTATTTATTACCCCTTTCCTTAGTTTTAGCTCTATCCTTGTTCTATGTCAGTTTAAAAAGAGACTTTCATTTCTTCCCAGCTAGTCTTAACTGCTGCTATTTTTAAATCAGTTAGCTGTAGAACAAGAAATATTTTAAATATGAGAGATATCTTTAATAAAAGGTTGCATTACCTACCTTTTCTGATACATGTTGCTATATTTGAAGTTTTATATGACTCTTATGGTGCAATTATGTCATAAGAAAATGAGAAGCCCTGAAAGATATGAAGACTTTTCAAGCTCCACAGTTATTTTTCATTGATACTTTGAGACCAATTCACAGTTTCTTGCTGATATTTAAGATCTGTCCTTATATAAGTACCCAAAGTTAGCTCAAGGCACCTCAGAGCAAAACAATCTGTTGTTATTTATTGTGGGTTGTTAATAAAAAGAAGCTGGTTGCTAACATCACCACCTTGTGTACAAATACTTGTTCGCATGCAGTTTTTAATCATTTCAGGCAGTGTTGTAATTTCATTAGACAGCACTACAGAACTTCAGCTGCACAAAAGAACATTTAAATAATTTTATCATTAAAAAATCTTTTTACTTTGAGCCCTTTGAGTTTGTTTTGCTATATTCTTATTCTCATCTGAGTTAAGATTAACAGCAAGCTTCTACACACTGTGGACAAACACTATTTACCAGAGCAAACAGCCAAAAATCAACAGAAGAGGATTTCAGCAGTGGTAAATATATTTCCAAAAGTACTAATTAAGGTAAGATTCATAAATGAAGTATGTTCAGCTAATTTCTAAAGCATCTTTTCTAATTAAAGACTCTTTTGAGAAACCATGGATTGTTACATTTAGGGGGACTTCCAACTTCCTCACATTTCCTCACATTCAACACACCTGATTTTGAAAGCATAAATTCAGCTCATCCATGGCTAGAAGGCACCCCTGAGTCAATAAGCATGATGAGATACTCCATTCCTGAGCCAGATGAAAAAAGGTACAGCTATAAGGCATATAAATACTAACCAAAGAACCCCATAATATCAAGCTGATTTAGACAGGATGTTTTTTTTATCCCTTTTCAGGTAGAAAACCAGAGTTAGGTTCAAGTGTGGTAGCCAGAGAAGAAAAACAAGAAAGAAATAAAAGGGCAGTTTCCCACTCTCATATGAAAAATTCTATAAGAGAACATTAGCCTTACTGAGCGAAAATATTCTCTCAGTTATTGCTGACCTGCTAGCACACACAGTGGCGCTCTCTGGGCACTTTTCAGAAAGAAAAGCACACGGTCCCTTTTCTCCAGATCATTATAATGGGAAGACATGGGAGTATTGAAAAGAGAGAGACAATATACACTAAGAGTGGTTGAGGTGGTGGCTGGCTATTCTGATAATAGTTTCATGTTAAAACTGTGTTAATTCTGTTTTCTCTAATCTTTGAGGGAAGAAGCATGAATGCAGAGGAGGAAGGGACTTTTCACATGATATCAGGAAAAAATATTCCATGTATAGAGACTGGGAGAGAAGAGGCTGCACTCTGCATATGAGAAGCTGAGAACTGGGCAAAGAGAAGAATGGACAGGGGAAGCAACTGGATGTGACTGGGCAACAACAGGTGAAAAGGGCAAGGCACAGTCATGCGGGACAGCACATGGACAGAAAGCTTCACTAGTGTAGGACAATGCTTGGAGGGTTTCAAGGATAGGCAAAACAACTGGATGATCTTAACAGTGGGTTTGCACAGACAGGAGAGACTCAGGTCAGGTGCAGATGTGTC
The DNA here is from genome assembly GCF_023634085.1 of Falco cherrug. NCBI lineage: Eukaryota > Metazoa > Chordata > Aves > Falconiformes > Falconidae > Falco > Falco cherrug. The sequence continues at coordinate 24,667,503 of NC_073707.1, forward strand.
CAGGAAGCTCCACTGAGTAAGCAGCTAAATGTGAAATGAACACACTCCTCACTACAGTATTCTGGTACTGCATTCAGTAATGCCTTTAGCATTGATCCTGCAGTAACAGAGCTCTCTGACAGAAGTAAAATGTCTTCTGTAAAGAGGCTATTTTAAATTACTTGGATAATGTTCAAGTCAGCCTTAAACTACGGGACTGTAAAATAACATGGCCACTGGAGTTCTACATTTTTCTCCACCAATCATTTAGTTTGAAGACAGAAAGCAAACATATGGAATACACGACTCTACAGTGCTATAACTAATACATTATCTTTACAGTGAAGAGTTATTAAAGGAGATAATCAATCCATAGTTCATTCTTAATAATTTGGTTATACTTCATTCATAGTTTGTTGCTTTTACCTCGTGATAGAGAATTTTGCCTGCATAGACTGTTAATTAGGAACAGGACTGTGGAAAAGCACCTGGTCCTGAGCAGCTCCATACTAACTGCCTCACCCACTCTGCTAGAGTCCCAGTATTCCAATTCTGCATCTATTAAAATATGAAGCCCTTTGCAGTAGCCAACACATGCTTAACGAACCATGAAAAAACATTATCTAATCTCTATTCTACATTTTATCTCTTCTTTACAAGTTCTGTTAACAAATATAGAAAAAGTGTCACCAACATGATTACAAATGAAACTGTTCTGCTGTTCCAATGACAATAATTGCATTTGCCACCACTGTTGACATAGCACAAGTTGCCACCTGATAGCTGCCAGAATAAAGAAAAAGGAAGAAGAAAGTTAAAACAGGAGAGAGATGAGCACAGAGAAAAAGGACAGAAAGATCACACTGCCTGAAATGGTTGAGAAAGGGTTAGCTCGGGTCAGCCCGAGAGACAGGAAGTGCCACAGAAGAGACAGTAACCAATTACAGAAGTTGAGGCTTCTTCAGTTATGAGAAAAGTTCATGGGAAACCTTAGGATTATGTCCCTGTCTACTGTAAGTAGTTATATGACATGTTTCCACTGCTGAGAGCCTCACAGTCTTTGTGTATTTACATTCAGTAGATGTAGATAAAGGCAGGGTGTATTAATACCTATTAAAGGGGAGAGAGATCCAGAGAGAGACAAAGGCTGAAAATCCTGCTTTACTGATGTTAAGTTCAATTGTGTTACATGGGGTTCAGAAAGTCAACCCAAGGAACTTGGGTGCAGTCACACAGGAAAACTCTAACAAATAACTAAATTTCACAAAGAGTTTTCCTAGCCTAGTCCTTATCTCTGGATCATTCTCCTTGTGTTGAAGGAAGAGGCTGCGTAGCAGTAGAAATATGGAGCACTCAGTGTTGGATGCACTGTGGCTATCACCTGTACCAAAATGCCAGACTTCCATCCTGTTTCAATGTTGCACAGTCTAAGTTGAATCTCCTCTTTGGAAGAGTGAGCCCAGCAGCTCACTGTGACCCACAGAGTCCTTGCATAAACTTCCAACACTGCATCCACCACACAAGCCAGGAGGAGGCTAACCATCTCTGTCAGAAGTTATTTCACAATGGTTTAAGAGGACAATTCAACAGCTATAACCAAAAGGTACACACAGAAGCACATTATATCACTGGGTAACCTAGGGTGTAAACTTACAGGATATTAGCTGGTCTTCAGTCACTACTCACACTTTCACTTTTATTTTGCAGTAAATTCACAGTAGATTGCTTATGTTTCCCTGGACAGTAGACTACCTTGAGTGACCTTGTATTTATTGTGCACAGTAAAGCATGTAACATGGTCAGACACCCTGATTTGGTATTCTGCAGTAATATTTCCAGTACCTTAACTTGTGAATTAATTTTTGCTTTGATTGATCCTTCTGGGTTTACAAAACCTGTTGGAAGCCTGTATTTATCAATAGTTTGTGCTAACATAGTACAGCATGATGCTAGTCATATCATGGAGGTAGGCCAAAATCTTGCAAGAGAAATGGTAACATCACTGAATATATACGAGAATAAGAATTGCCATCCAAAGCAACCTAAAAATCTCAATGTTACTACTTTTGAAAGAGTCTTTCCTTTTGGACCTTGGCCCTGCCTATGAGTACAAGTAACTGAATGGAGGCAAATGTAATAGGACTACTCATGCATAAAGCTAGTCACATGCATTAATGCTGCCAGGAACAAGGACTTTCTTTTCATACTTACACTAGAGGATAGTAAAAGAAATGCTGCTCAAAGAAATCCATCAACTAATTCAAACTCTGAGCTAGCTACTTCAGAACCCAAGTACAATGGCCACACTCAATGAGTCCATTGAAGACCTGGAGACGAAGTAAAAACAGGTTTCTTTTTGAAGAACATTACAAGATCAATACTGTACCGTGGATATTAGGAAAAGTCACTTTAATAAAAAGGAAATTGCACATAATGTAACAAAACAATCGTTATTTGGAAGGCCCTGGAAAAATTGAACAATGTAATATGATCTTTCTTAACTTCATTTCCCATCCATTGCAGAAATCATAACAATAAAGTTTTATACATAAGCAACTTTATGAGCTGAAAGAAGAGAATGTATAATTCCTTTCCATGGACTAAGCCAAAAGAAATGAAAAAAAAATTGATTCTTCTCTGTTAGCCTCCTGTGTAAAATTTTTCTCCTTATCATCTCATCTAGTCATATCTTTCTGCAGTTTGAATTACCCTCTTTTCCTCAATCTGGTAAGGCAGTGAAAGGATGTTTGTTCTGCTAATTAACTTTATTACCCTGATAACTCCCTGCAGCCTTTGACGAAAACAATTACTGTTCCTCCTTTTTTTTTCCCCACTGGCAAAAAAAAGAAAAAAAAAAAGAAAAAAAAAAGAAAAAAAAGACGACTATTAATTAGAAACGAGGCCCTGGTCCCTGCCATGTTAGCCTGCCACGTTCTCAGACCCTCGAGCGGGATAGCATTACATTGTCAGTAGTAATTTAGCTCTCATCTGTCTCTGCTAATTATTGTCACATTCATCAAATTCATCAACAAAAGTGCTCTCAGAAGGATTGCATATTTGCAGTTAATACAGCATAAACTGGTATTACCCATCACCACATTTGTGATGATGAGAGGGACACAACTTATTCATCCCTAATTAGAGCAAGCTGGGTAATTAATTATACATTCCGCCTTATTACTTCTGAGTTCCCAGATATTGTTTGTCTAAAAAGGGGGAGAGAGAGGAAGAGAGAGAAGCCTGAAAATTAAAAAAAAAAAAAAGGAAAAAAAAAAAGAAGGGGGGAGAGAGAGAGGGGAGAGAGAGAGAGAGAAGTGTGTGATGTGTTTTGTCACATGTGCTATGCCATAATTCCCACCTGACAAACTAGCTGAATCAGTAGAAAATTGCAAGTTGTCAGCAGCAGAATAAACTGCTGTAATAGCTGATTAATGATCAACACCTGTGACAGGTGCTATACGGGACTGTAAACTTGGTGTGATTAACAGTCACTGGACGAATAAATATTAGTGACAGTCAGTGGAGAGCGAGTTTGCGTGTTTTAACAAATCTTGCACATTACAGTTATTGATATTTCCAGTGTAGGCACTTTCATTTTGGTAATTATCTGACAACACTGGAAGAGTGTTTTAATTCAGTATATTTGTTTCTTTTCTGTTAATTTATTTCAGAGCTCAAAACTGTGTTTTGACAAGATGACCTAGCAGAGTTCAAAACTGCAGACCAATTTATAATAGTCATAAATACTTTGTTCCATGTCTGGCTCATAGAAATGCTCCCAAATATTATTTTAAGGAACTTAAAGTATATACATATACAAGCCTACATAGATAAAAACATAAATATTGTCTAAATATACATATATATATTTATATAGATTCATTTTCAGTCTGTAACTCTCAGAGTCAACTCAGTTTTATTTCTTATGTCAGTGGTTATAACATATACCTGAATGCTATGGGAAATCAGTATTTCTTTCATTCCATCACCAAAGATGCATGGATTTCTTCTGAAGGACAATTTGGATCTCATTAGTTTTAGACTTACAAAATTTCTGTAATATATAATAATGGAGCATGAAAGTTATCCATTTATGGGATTGGTCTGTGCTCAGCACAGTAGGATCTAATCAGTCCCCAGATACAACTAGAGATATATCAGATTACTCTCTGGATAGCATAAAACACATTTTTCATCCTCATGCACAGTTACAGATATGCTGATTAGGTAAAATATATATTCTTATGCAAAAAGACATGTATTAGAAAGCTTATGCACAGCAAGTGAAAAGACATGAACACAGACTCAGAAAAGCCAGTAAACGCAGATTTTGCCACGAATCCAATGTCATTCTCAAACCCTAAACATGAAGTAATATCTCTGTCATCTTCTAACAAATGCCTTACTGGGCCAAATAAAAATGAAACAAAACAGAAGTCGTGACTTCAGACTTTCCCATGTGCATGTGAAAGAACCTAAGAGTTGGTCAGCCACACCTAATGCATCACTCTGTCCACGCAAGAGCTCAGATATGTTGTACATTGACTGGTCTGTTAGAAAAATAAAGCCCAATATCTCCTCAGAACAACTTCTGGATATACCCAGCAGCAAATAAATAGATAAAATTAAATATCTTGTACGTGAAGAGATTTACCTGTATCATTTAGCACATCAGAAGACATGGGAGGGAAAAAAAGGCAAAGAAATTACTGCTTATATCAGCTCCTGGAGAGAAATTACAAAATACATCCTTGCCTACAGCACAAAAAATTCCAGTCATTTGAACCTTTAAAGGAAAACCCTGAGCACATGAAACTGGCCTGTTTTTCCTCCTACCAGCCTCACAGCCATACACCTGTATCAACGAACTGGATTCAATATTTTCTAATAACAGCAGAAAAAAAAAGATTTAATTTCTTGGTCCTGATTGATCAGAAACCTGTGTTTGAGCATAAACTGTTGCATGGGCTCTTCTTTCAGATGTGGACAACTGTGGGAAAGGACTTCATAAATGGGTGGTGTTTAGGCCACCTGATAAGCTCTCCATATGAAACAACATCCCATGAACTTTCTAGTCATTCTTCTACAGCTGAAAGGAAGACAGTGAAGGAACTTAGAGAAAACAATATGAGCACTAGCTCCACAAACCCCACCCATTTGAATAACAGTTTAAGTACATCTAATATTTGCCCTTTAATAATAAAAGAAGATGGGAACAGCCTCCAGTCTACAATTCATGGAAACATTATCTCTAAATTTGTTTACCAATGTGTCATTCCATTCCCCATTTTCATTTATTCCTGCACCAGAAATATAAAAGTCCCAAGGGATCCATTTATAAAAAATGCACAGAAATTGAAATATATGTCGTAAATAATAGTTTGATTGGTATAATACTTCTGTTTACTGATTAATCTTCAATGTAGCAGTCTGCAGCCTGAAACACAGAAGTAATAGCTTGAAAGATTAAAGCTTTATGCAAAACGTATGTAAATTTGTTATGCTTTAGTACAGATACATCTGAATAGGCATCAGTGCAGCTAGCCAACAGCCTAGGAAGGAGGCCAATCTCACATCCAGATGCCACTGATAGAGACACTGTGTGGCATCAATGCTCCCAGCTGCCAGGCTCACCATGCATTTTTACAACATTTGACTGTAGCAGAATGAAACCTTGAAGAGCTCTCTACTGGTAAATAATAATAACACACAGAAACAATTCCAGTGAGTATAAAAATCTAACAATAAAAGATATCTTAAAATAAACATTTTCCTACTAGCAATTGCTAGCTATCTGGAAATTGCATTATCACTGTATTGAACCAAAGACAGAGCCAATACATTCTCAAAATTTACGCTGCATTTGTTACCAACTTTTTAAGGTGATTTTGCATGCTTCAATACTACGTTTTAATCTAATTTTATTAAACTGAATACATTCCCTGTTATATATGCAGAAATCTAAGTTCATTCTTTAAAATGAAGTTTGGATATAAAATTCAAGCGAAGGGATCAATTAGCTTTTTACTGTGCTTTGGAACAATTCATAATCTGAAAAACGATTAAAAAAAAATAATGGAAACTGCCAAAAGACAATAGTATAGCAAATTAATAAGGCCTGAGACCAGGGTAAGAGGAATTATTGATTTCTCTGTAAATAATAAACCTTGTTATTACTGTTCACTTAATATGTTGCAAATCTGATTCATCAAGTAATGCTCATCCATTCTTTAAGGTAACAAAAGATAAAAAACCTAAGCAAATTTCGAAAAGCAGTCATTATGAACTATCTCACTCAATTTAACTAAAATAAATTTGGGATTAAAATTCAATATGACTGTAACTCATGCTGTTTGGCCTACGAATCCTCTGTAGATAGGCTTCAAGATAGACATCCCTATGTTTTGCAACAGTTCGCCAACATTTTTAGAGTAGCAAATTTTGTAAGAGTATTGCAGATTATTCACTGATCTAAAGAATGTACATCACTGAATTTCAGGTGTAAATGAATGTGTGTATGAATGTGTAAATGAAGCAAAAATACTGAATTCAAAAGCAAGTCTTTTCTTGTCTTGTAAATCACACAAGAGCAACAAAGAATTAACCAAAAAAACTAAAGTCAGCTGCAGATGATCTTGACCCAAACTGCTCTCCTTTCACTCATTTCCTAATATGAAGAAAAACACCTGTCAAAGGTTGGTGTCACAAATCTTATAAATCTTTTAGAAATCTTACTTGCTTTTATAGGTATTTCTAGCACAACAGAGCAAGGACAACCAGCATCAAATCAGAGCAGAAGGAACAAGCATCTCTCTCATTCTCTTTTGTTCAGGTATCTGCCTTTACCACTTTAAAAAAAGCAATTACAAATACTGATTGTTGAACTGTATTCTGGGACATCTTGGCTTTTTGCACTTCTTCCTACACTGTTAACCATGTAAATTTACCAGCATATCAGCATCACATACACATAAGACTTCTAAGTTATTAACTTGATTCCTTTGTACAATTCCTTTTCAGAAGTCATTTGCAAAGCATCTGCATCCTCTAAAAGAAAAAAATTTGCAATTCACCTGATGAAGATAGGAAATTATAATTATAGATCATCCAACAATTTTTATAATTTCAGTAAGACAGCTTGCTGAAAACTATGTAAGTTAGTTTATAAAATAATATAGAGCTGCACTATGTTACGTGTGCCTGTGGTGCACAACTGCACAGGGAAGAGGAAGAAGAAACAGCAGATTTGATATACGCATTCCTTTTCTCAAGACCTTTCTGATACTCCATATAGGCTGAAGCCTTTGAGTGGTGTGAGCCCACTGGTCCACTTCATTGTCAACAGCAATTTTGCAAGTACATGTACATGAATAAGTTCTACCTTCTGCATCTCAGAAAATCTGAATGGGTAGATGCACCCAAAACCCACAGAAAGTAAACATTTCAGGAATACATGATACCATGGTGGAAAGGTAGCCAAGGGAATAATGTTGGGGCAAAACTTTGCCAAACTACCATATTTGTCAGATAGCTGCCTACTTTCTCTGCATAACTTACGAGCATCTTGGACTTCTTAAAGAATCCATCTAGTTTCCATCTTAAGAGTAATATACTTTCTACAAAGGAATAAATATTCAGGAAGCCAACTGCTTTTTTTCCCTTTGCGATTTTTCCATAAGAAAGGATTGTTCTGTGTACATTAATGTCCAATTTAGTAACTCCTAACTAATTGAAGAGACAAAGTCAACTGTATTATCTAATTTTGAGTGAGTGGTCACTTCCAAGGTGAAATAAGATTTTGGCATGTTTTAGTCTTTTCCTGTGTATCTTCCATCTGCACATCCAGGAATGTTATCTATAACCCTTCAAAGTTGAACATTCAAAGAAAGATTTTTAAACAGAAGGATCAGCATTTCCCCCAGATGTCTTCATTAAAGAGATGCAAATACATTTTCTTTAACAGCAGCAACATTAATTACTCTACAAGCTTCAGTATAAGTGTCATCATTGATGCATCATTCAAAAAAGACATGAACACATGAAAGGCTCATCGATGGAGTCAGCAGTTAAACACACTACAGCAAGGAATAATACAGCAGACAGACTGCTTACATGACACGGCACTGGTAAAATTCCTGGTGAATGTATGCATGATTACTAAAATGGTAACTGCCTATCTATTGTGAAAAATACAGGAAGCAGTAAATGACCAAAATTCAATCTAAGTTACACCAACATGCACTGGAATAGCTCCACTGATTTCGGTGAAGTTATACTGGATTTTCATCCACACATCTAGAGTTTTTCTCCTAAGCAGTAAACAGCCTAAGGAGACAAATATCAACCTCCATATGATAAATCTTCTCCAAATGATACTTTATTTATTCTTTATAATTCTTCACACTTCCTTTTTTCAATAGCAGGATGAGAAAAGCATTGTTTATAAAATGGGTTTTCCAGAAGTGAGTCATGTTGGACACTGTAGGAAAAAGTCATCTGGGAAAATGACTAACAGTTTGAAAAACTATCTTAACCATAATAAACATTGATTATGCATCCATTTTTAAGAAACAATATTTTTATGAAAATCAATACATGGATCAACAGAAGCTGAGAAAACCAAAATAAAATAGTACTTATCTGCTACACAGTTGGTGTTTATGTTTAGGAGATGACACACAAACACAATACAAAATCAAATAGCAAATCAAATAGGTCCTTTAACAAATCAGTAAGATGGATAAGACAAAAATATGGGCTTTTCCTATTCTAACACATGTTCTTCACCTATTCTCCTGTCCACAGCACTTTCTTAGAATAACAATACTTATATGGAAGTGTAAAAAAAAGTTTATATGTGTTTCTCCTCTCCACCAAGACTCTTGGCCGCTCCTTTTTATTCTGCTTAATGAAACTGTAAGCTGAGCAGGACCAACGTTCTGTTCTTTCTCATCACATATCTCTTGAGAAAATAGCATTGGGGAACTTGGTCTTCATTTTGACCAATGATTCCTCAAAATTTGTTGTAATAAAAAAAGGATATTAATACAGAATTTTAATAGTTTCCCTAATACATGTTCAGCATCAGGTTTTAACCTAATTTACAATCACACTATAAAAGGGACACATACCAAAGAAATCAGCAAACTGTGCTTGCTTAGATTATAATTAGACAGCTAATTACTAAACATTTGTTAAAAATCACTAATATATGTAAACCACAGGAAGTTAAATTCTAAAACATTTTAACGGATATAACTTTTTAGTATTGAGACTTAAAAAGCTTTGGAAACATGAGGAGCCGAATTACGGCCACAAGGACGTTAAGAGAAACTGGACGTTACAGAGGTGGTGGTCCCTGGGTGAGCCCTTGCACTTTGCTGGGCAGGGAGGCGCCAAATAGGGAAGACAGCCCTTAGACAACTGCACAGAAACCACTGCTTATTCAAAGAGAAATCCATTTGTTCTGTCACTCCAGGCACTTCAAGCCCTTCAAGTATTTCAGAAACATAATGGATTATGGACACATTTTGGACTGCATTTCACCAGATGCTTGCTGTGAACTGTTTTCACTTTCATAGAAACTGTTTTAAAGGTGTCATAGTCATTAACGCCACCTTTTAAACATACTGCTGGAACAGGTTTAAAGGATTTAAAGGAAAGTTCCTTTAATACTGTTTAATTGCCTAACAATCAGAATAAAAGCTGTAAAAGTTTGGTACAAAATAGCATTCTGTTCTAAGCAGTAGAAAACAGCAATTAAAATGTCATATAGTTTAATAAAATATTAAACACTTTAAGATGTCCTGGAACGTTTAATAGAAAATACAGATCCAAAAGTAAGATTCAAAAACCCTTGTAAAAAAATAACTGCTTTTATTATTGCATTCTCTGTTTTCTGGAACAACTTACAAAGAATCATGCTAAATTTTGTTAGAATATTGTTTAATACCTTTCACAATTTAGTATCTGTTTTGAATAGTAGGCGTAGTCATGTTTAAATCAAGTTGAACTAATACATGCTTTGTCAGCATGATCTGAAATTGTTTTTTCTTGCTGCAATTCCAAGTAACTGTTTTTAATTGCAATATTCATTGACTTATTAAAGAGTAAAACTAAAACGTGAGTAATAAGGTTCAATTGAAGGATACGTAAGAAGTTAGCCAAATCTCACCTATGATGAGTATTTTCCTCTACCCAAACAAATTGCAGTTTTTCCCCACAAAGGAAGGTAAACAGAAAGTATTACAATGATGCTTAAAAGCAAACAAATGAATGAACAACAGCAGCTCCTTATACTTTTGGACTCCTAGAAGAAAAGTCAGTCTCCTGGACAGTGTGAACAGACACAACCATATTGCTCCCAGGGAAAGCCACCAAAACCAATGAAATTAAAGCACTCTCCACACCACCAGCCAGCCTGGTCCTTGCATCTTTTATTGCCAGCTCCAGCCCTTTTTGCTTGCTGGCTTGCTAAATGGCTGCTTCCATGGGAATTTTATTTTTAAGAAATCTAATTATAATATCGCTTGAATCAACATCACAATTTCAAATAAGCACATCTTTAACAGATAGATGCTTCAGCTTTGCTAACATTTCATGAAAATTCCTTATTCATGGTAGGAAAAAACCACAAAAGGTTTAGTGATACTGTTGCAGAGGTCAGGAATTCATGTGAATGGACAAGAAAACTGAGACAGAACTTTTTTATTCTTTTATCTGTAGAGACAGAGAGAAGAGAAAAAGTTTGGATCTGCAGCTAGATTTCCTAAAGATTCAGACATGAAGAGATCTAAGGATAATAGTGATTATTATGCAAATTTTTGTATCTTAAGATGACGACGTGTAAAATATGACAATGTACTAATGCAAAATAGGTGATTACTTTGAGGCAACTACAAATTTTGCCCACGGTAAAAGGGTACAGCTGGACTTATAACTGACTGAAATTATTTTCTATGTTATATAGAGAAATAAAAAAAATGTAATTATATTAACTTTGATTTTAGCCTTAATTTTATGAAGAACAAACTCAATGCATGTGTATATTCCAGATTAACCTTCAAAAACAGTGAGTTTGCTCCTTATTGTTCAAACACTAACAGTTACACAGAAGCAAGTATCTTTTTTCCACTATTTAATACATTTAGAAAAATTAGTACAATAGGAGTTATTTTAAAAATTAGCACTTAGATTTTAACAATATTAATACCAATTTTCTCAGGCATGTTTTTCCCTACCATATAAATGAAGCTTAATCTATTTATTAAGCTGAGCCACTGAGTATTTTCTCACATTCTAGCTAAAGGAATCAGTAGAAGTGTTAAATATAAAACGTAAGTAATTTTAAGATGGCATTGTGCTTTTGAAACATTTTAGTAAGAATATTAGGAATATCTTTTCCAATGAAGACCTAATAGCAATGTTTTGAAGAATGACAGTGTGATCAGTCAAGGAATGTGATTTTTGAATTCTTGTCCAAACAAGTCCAATCTACATATCATTATTGCCTTCTAAAAACAGAATTCAATGGGAGCTATGCCTCTGTAAAAACTGAAGAACTAAGCAGTAGAAGGTACTATTCTAAAACTTTGAAATTTTAATGACATACATTATTTTTCCAAGGTAATGGTCCAGAGTTTCATTCTTTTCCTTATTAAATTAGGTAGAAAAAAGCTGATAGGGAATCGGATGCGCACATGAACATCATACTGGTTTAAAAAGGTCATTTTGAACTAGGGTTCAGCCCTTGAGCTCATGAGCAACTTCTGGAGGTGCTGAATGCCTTCATTCTTCAGGAAGCCAAAGGCAGAGGGAGGGGCTGCACACACTCTGAGGTCTTTGAAGGCAAAATTCAAGTCTGTCCAAATTAAAAATAAGTATTACATTAATTTTGGTTTGAAAGCTTACTTAAGTGTTTAATTTTCCTCTGTGCATAGTTTGAAAGTGCAGCCAAAATGGCTACATCTCACCAGTATTCTCTAACAAGAGAAAGCATTGTACCAACATGCATGGTTTCATAATTTATGCAACCCATAAGGTAGGGATATAAGGTAAGGGCCACCTGGGCCCAGGTATGGCAAACTTTTTTATGAATACCAGTAGCTCATGAATATAAACAGTTACAGGAAAAGAAAATTTATAAAACCTAGACCTGGGAACAAAAATCTCAGAGATCAACAACTCTGAAAGAATCTAGCGTTGCATTCCTAAGAATGTCAGATTAAACTAACATGTGCCAGTCAATATTGGTACACTGTGACCCTTGATGCCTCCTAAGCAAAACTATTAAGTCCAACATTTTCTCCTGTAAGCACTTATCTGTAAGGATGGCTAACATGTCCTCTGAAGCAGATATTGAAACTGATTGGACAATAGGTAGATACCAGACAGGGGCCTGGGGGCCGACCTCTAGAAATAGGGGGAGAAAATCTTAATCTGCAACACAATGCAGCTCTCTTGAAACCCTATCATTTTCACTTCCCATGTGTCTGCTGCCTGACTGTGAATGGATTTGAAAAGGAATGGTTAGTGCTGAAAATTGGATCAGAGCTAACATTCTCTCATTTTTATCAGCAGCTGCCAAAGGTCATCTGACATAATAGCTGATGAATTCAAGCCCAGTGGATTTCATTTGCAATTTTCAATTTACTGAGGCCTCCAAACCCCACAGTGATAAAAGCTTCCCCTATCGTGGCCTGTCACAAACATCAAGAAACTGCACAAACCCACAAGAAAGAAATAGGAGAAAGCTGTGCATCATCACAGTTACAGATAAGGAGAACAGGAAGAAACAGTATCATGTAGAAAGGTGTGGAGCGGCATGTGTGGTTGAGTTTCTAAATGCCAATTGTAATGAAAAGACTATGAAGAGCAATCAAATAACTTCTACAGAATAACATCATGGTTCCCCTCCCCCCCTTCAGTTTGAAAATTGCCTTCTAATCTCTTGCTTAACATCCTGAAGATAAAAGTGAAAGTGAAAAAACTCTGTTTATTTAGACATGGAAAGTATTGTACAGTTGATATATTTACTGTAGTTTTGATTTACAAATTCATGCTATTAAGAGACCTATTATCAGAGAAACAGTATGTCAGTGCAAAGTAAGAAATGCATTTGTTTGCTGGCAGACGGACTATAGATCTTTACTTCTGATGCACAGGGAACACAAATGAACCCCAGTTCATGGGTGCTGGACATTTTAGAGTCTACTCATCCACATACATACATTCAGAGACTTTTCCATATGCTTTCAATACGCAGAAGCTAACCACTTTTGCCCTCATCTTTGCTGCATCAACATTGTAAGAAATTTACATGGGATCCTATTCCCAGTGATTAGAGAAAATAACTCAATAAATCTCAAAACCCTTCACAGTAGAAGAAGCATATTTTGCTGAAAGGTCAAGTAGCTCATATTCTCTGTCTGTCAATGATTATATCATGAAAGAAAATATTAAAAAAGAAAGCTACTGTTTCACAAGTAAATGCTGAAAATGCTAGCATCCAATTCCAAAGTACCAATTTAATCCCAGTAGTTACAGTATTTGAGGCTACCATGTGCCATGTTTAGGATTTTACTTTCAACTCTACTATACACTGGAGTAGAATGAACTCAAATTTCTCCTTTCAGTAATCTCAACAATAACTCCAAGTCAAACAGACAGGAAACGCAAACACTGCCATCTGGATTCTGTGTGGACTAAAAGCCAAGGATGCAAATAACTCAGAGGTAATTTCAACAGTGAAAATCCTTGATATAGTGTAAAACAAAATCAAAGGAACACCAAGTACAGTTTTACAGTGAATAATGGCATGTTATTCTGTGCTTAGAATAGTTCAGTTTATCTTTCAAAAAGTTATGAAGACCCCAAAAAAGGGAATTGCTTGTAAAGATGTAATTCTCTGTTGACTAGACATAAATAAGTAGCTCACCTAAGCATTGACAGGTGTGTTTATATAATCATTAGTATCATAAGAATATTTACAAAGGTATTTTTCCTTATTGAGCCTAATAACGGCAGTTTCTTGACAATTTCATGAAAGTTTATTTTAAGGTGGGGACAAAGAAACTATGTGTAGATATGGACAGCATTTCAAAGGTGAGGTAGTGTATTGCCAAGGTAATCCACCACAGAGCTGGCTCCTTGAGATGTGCACAGAGCAGCTGCACATCATGGCAGCACTGATCAATTTTATAGCATTAGTGCTATTATTTCTTTTCACTACCCAAAAATATGAAAAAAATAATTGCAATTGACCCCCCATGGGGTCTAGAAATTCTTGTTCTCTTGTTATATGTCTAAGTCACTGTTACAATTGTATGGATAACACATGGGAGAGGATTGGGATTTTCTGTTTTGGGTTTTTATTTTATTTTCTGTTGCAATGGACCACTTGTTTGGTAAATAGGGAGGGAGAAGAGTGTGGGACCCATTCACAAACGAAAATGTAAGCAGCTTTAGTTTATGATAATATGAAAAACCTGATAGGCATTATTAGCTGGGGCCAAAATCATATTTAACTGCAAAAGTGATACAGAGGAAGGATTACATACATTCAGAATTCATAGTTAATCACAAAACTTTGGATCATATGAACAGATAATATGGCCTCTCAGTTACCTGGGGACATCTTAATGCTATGTCACCTCTGTCAGACTGCTAAATGATGAGAGATACCTCATCAATGGGCTCTGCTGGCTCACTTAGAAGAACTTTAGCTAACATTCCTCCATTGCCTCTGGGCTCCGATACTGATGGCATTGTTCTGAAATTTGGAAAGGGAGGGAGGAAGGAGAAGATTGTATTTCTGGAAAATCCAGTAAGTTATTGTTGGCTCAAGCCGTATACATTAATACCTAACATACACATTAATAGCTAAGCAATTTTTCCTGTTCACATGTAATGATAGATATGATTCACTCCTTTCCAATCTTGTAATTTTCTCATACAGAAGAATCCGATCTTCATTTTTCATCACTTCTTGTATGGAGCCTTTACATTCAGTTGACCACATTTTCAACAACAACAACAACAAAACAAAACAAAAAAACCCAGAAAGAAAGAAAAAAAGAAGAAAAAAAAAAAGTCCTTAGAAGTCTCCAGACCCTCTGGTTTCTATGAGGAAGTAGGTAGTCTTAGCCCTCCTATGAAAGGCATAGCAAGATGCTTTCAAGCTGTGATTCTTTACAAGATTTACCACACCTAGCGCCAGCAGAGAAATGCATGCCAGTGCCAACATCTTTGCTAGCATTTATGGTGCCAGCAGGGAAAAAGATCTTGTTGTATAACTATTCTATTCAGTATGGACTCATAATGGTCTGTATTACATTATATTCAACTCTCTCCTAGAAGGCTGCAAGTCTTCCACATACCTATTCAGTCAGTAGTCCTTTTTTCCAGAACTATAAATGTCTACATGTAAGAATCAGGAACTCCCGGGATCTAACACTAGCTCTGGCATGGTCTAATGTACAGCATTGATTAAATCACTTCAACTAAGCGCTTCAATATGCTCTCCACAAACTGCGAATAAAGTCATCAGTGCACTAGCAGAATTAACATTTGGAACAACTGATGAAGTCATATAGGGGTTAAGTATCTCTGAGCATTCATTTGTGAGTGATTTATAATGATCACAGCAGAGGCAGTTTCTGTTTTCTTCTTCTCCTTGGAATTACTCATGTCTCAAGTTCCAGAATGGCTTCACATCTCTTTTGAAAGCAGGACACAGCCAGCAGGAAGGTAGTAATTCTTGGTGAAAAAGAGCCCTGTATTGGTGGACTGAAGTAAAATATGCAGTCTCACCTGCTGAGTCTTGGTTAAAGAGAAAAGACAATATGGAGGACTGAAAATATGAAACTATTAATCATCACCAAGTTCTCAGTTATTAACTGACAAGTTCATACATGAAAGACTAAGCAAAACAATTTGACGTAGAAAAATCAGATGCTTCTACTGTACAGAATTATTAGAGATACGTTACAGGAAAAAAGTTATTAGAAGTACTGATATGTCTTATATAGAGGATAAAAACGTAAACATTAAATGAAAACTGGTAAGTTAAAATGTACTTTTCATAGTTAGCCATTGTGATAGAAGCTACATGCTACAACTGAGCTGATTAGAACATTTACTGACATTAAAAAAATGTAGATTAAATACATAGCTGAGGAGTTATTAGCCTAGCATAACTGAACGCATTACTTGACAATATAACCACAGTCTATTTATAGGAATTCTATTCGTATTAGAAAGATCATGTTTAAAATTATGTCATTTAATTCACTCTTACATCAACCTTTTCATTTTAACCAGCAAATTATTATTTCAAACCATTTAACATCCATGTGTTTTAAATAAATCTGTAAAAAAGTTTGGGCTATAATTTACTTAAGTTCTGCTTCTTTCTAAATGCACGTTAAACTTTATTTATAAAAAATAATACCTAATACTACACAGTCTGTAGTGTCATTTCTGTTCCATTCTCATCCTTTGAGGATGATCTGTAGTCTCTGCTGGAAACAATACTTGCCTTCAATAGATTTGGAGAGAAATAGCAGTTTTGCTCATGGTAAGAAATAATGAAGTATGTTAAGAAAGGTCCAACCCAGTGACAGGCTAAGGGCCCTCAGTTCCTAATGAAGCAATTGGGAACTGCAAATATTCAGTATCATCTTGTAGAATCTGGCCCCAGGCACTTACAAACATGCTGTGGAAAGTCTCTCTGACTTCAGCAGAGTAAAATTGGAAAGAAAATAATTTTCTTGTACCGCTGTCCTGCCTGATTCAATTATCAGTGTCTGATCTTGCAAGGTATCAAGCACCCTCCTGTGAGGTCCTCCAGCTTCCACTGAAATCATCAAAAGGAGCTAAGGGTACTCACTGCCAGGCAGGACTGGACCCCAAGAGAGCAGAAAGCCGCGTGTAAGCATGGGCTGGCTTTAGCCAACCAGCAGTCTAAACAATAAGACCCTGTTACTGACATCAGAGAGATACATAGATCTGGGATTTCTGGGATTGTAAGGAAAATGCTCCACAACCAGTGAACATTTCTTGCAGTAACAGAGCTAGCTTAAATCTTACTCTATAACCTCAGGGATTATTGCAGTGATAGGGTTTTGGACTTTTAAGTCAGGACTCTCCCCTTTCAAACTCCAAGTCTAGAATGTCATTGGAAAAATGAGTTTAGCTAATTTGGTCCTTCTATCACAGTATGCATCAAAAAAAATGTGCACAAATAATCTATTACAATTCATAGATGCATTTCATAATCTGTTACTTTTCCTCAGCAAATTGCATGTATGATGCCATGGTACAGCCTGCATTAAAGCTGACTGCTTTTAACTGTACATTGATATTATACTTACATATCAGTAAAAACACACTATGCTAAAATTAAACATATATTTTGCACCATACCTTTAGTCTTGGAAAGAAATGCTGGTAAAGGCATGACCTGTACCAATGCTCCATTTAATTTTAGGAATGAAATTCATGTGTAACATTGTTTACAACAGTGACATTAGAAACAACATCACCGACCAACTAATAAACTTGAGAATGTTACTAATGTATCATCTAATTAATGTTTTACTAAAGTAAAATAAACCAGTTTCTTTACATCCAGTAAACGAGTGACCTGAGAGGCAAGACTGAATGTATGTATGCAAACATGGCTCAGCGTAGGAGACTGGAAGAGGCTGTCTAGTTTTGTTCTGTAAGACTTTGAATACTTTTTACCTTTACATAGTGAATACCTTCTAAGCATAATGTAATATGGTTTAGATTAATTTTATTAAATAATCTGAGAGTTTTTGAGTACAGAGAGTTGTTATTTACCTGTGCTATAAAGGTTTAGCATTATAGAGAGGAGTTTGCCAAATGATAAGCAGAATTAAAAATTATATACTATTATATCAAGGAAAACCCCCAATATTTTCATTCTTCTTTACTATCTCTATTTTACCTTGTAAAAATTTACTACATAGGGTTTCCACTGCATTAAACCCCAAGAAATTAAATAAGTAATAGTCGTTCAAAAAGGTCTTTGTTCCTAACTACTGCAGTATCTCTTTTAGTGCTACCAAAACCAGATAATTTCACAAAATGTAGAGCCCATTCTTGAGTCACCTCTTGAAGACAAAGTATCAGTTACAATTGCCTGATTTCTGTAGATGTTATGTCAATAAAAGTATAGCAACTTCTCAAATTTATGTTATTTAGCATTATAGTAAATAATAACAGCTTATAACACTTCACAGAAGTTGAGAATATAATCACTTCATTTTACAGATGAGGAAACAGGCTACAAGGACAATCAAGTATTCAACATCACTTTATAAATCCTTAACTGCAAAGTCTGAAGAGTAACAATCCAGTATATTATTAATCTATCCTTTCCCAAAACAACAATTATTGCTGCAGATTTTAACAAGAAAACCCAGTTATGTGGTTTTTCCATCAATACAATTTTCTTTTATTACAAAAAGTTTTGCTGGAATGAAAACAGCTAGGTTAAGACTATAGCATATGATTCACACCTCTAAAAGCTTGATAAAAGTTTAGCACTTCATGAAAAGCCCATACATTTTAATGAGGGCAATGTTAATTTTTCATTTTAATAAAGCTTTTTAATAATTTGCTGAGAAAATTAGGATTTATAATAAAACAGAACTTTGCTTTGGAAAAAAATACATACTGAAATAACTTCAAATGCCTCTTCCACTCCTCACTATGAAGCATCAATATTTATTCCAAAGTCACGATTGATGGCAGTGGCAACTTCCAGTTCTTTAAAAATTTTTGCAGGGTTATTTCTCTGTTGGAAGATATCAGTCTCTGAGAAGATGAACAGACCCCTAGAATTTTCCTTTAGCTTGGCTGTATACCACCAACTGGTGTTGGTTAAAATAGTTTAGAAAAATTAGGGTTTTATTTGGTTTGATTTTTTCACCAGAGTTCCCTCAGAGATTCTTTTGTAAAAAGAAAGCGAGATGTTGTTTTTGGTGAACTCCAGTGAAGTAGAGACCACTAAACATCCTCTGGATTTTCTTTTTCCTTTTGTCATTTCAGGTTGAATTCTTATGATTATTTCAAAATATCTAAATCTTTAGTTTCTATTTTTCTCCACCAGAATGGTAAATGGTATAATGATAAAAAAAAAATGAAAACACTGGAAGTGTTTTAGAAATTTTTGTTAAGCTTTGCTTATGAGATTTTGAAACCATTGAAATACACTGAAACAGTATACGAGATATCACAAAGGTTATTAAATACAAGTTTTAAGTTTTAGTTTCCATTAGTCAAACATTATGTGAATCAACACAACAAGCACTACTATAGATATAATAGACAGAAATAAATATATAGATATAAAAACCAGAAAATGTTTTTAACAGCCAATTCCCAAGTGTTCAAAATGCAGGGAAATACCAATATTAAGATTATCCATTTTTTTCAGTGAGACAGTAAGGACTATGAAGTTATCTTCTATGAAGTGTACCAAGATATTTCATAAAATGCTGACTATTAACACCTCCTCTGAAATACAAAAAAAGTTGTTTAGAAAAGTTAACAATAGCCATTATAGCCTGTATGTGACACATCTATTTGTTTATCTGCATAGTGCCGACATGAAGCACATGTCATTGTACCTATACGTAATTGCATAAATCGTGAAAGACTACTACTAACCTTATAATCATGATATTTAAACATTACAGCTGCTTTCTCATTCCCACAATATAATGACTAACTGCCACTAGCAACTGATTATTATCATGAGACTGGGGCAGCTACTGCCATGAATCCAATTTAATAATGCCTAAAGAGGGTAAAAATCCCAGTTTTACTGAAATTATTGGAAATAATCCATGCAAATTGATATATCTCAGAGGTAAGCATGAAGTTAAAAGTACTAAAAGATGTAAAGGAGGACTTCCTATACACCTCGTATGTATCAGAAGATTCCCCCTCCATGAAAAAGTGAAGTTGGTCAGTGTAGTTCAGGTTTCTTTGTACACAGGCAAAACCAAAATTCAAACTCTCCATATTTATGGATCAGGTTCTCAAACGGTGGAGATGAAAACTGATCACATTTTGACAGCTGTGGAGCTTAGGTTCCTCAAAAGAGCTAAACTACAAGAGACAGATGATGGCAGAAATATTCTTGAACAAAATCAGAAATGTTATTACCCAGTTCATGGATAAAGTTGTCCCTCTGAAATACCAGTCTGAGAACCCTTCCACTCTGAGGAATCTTCCATCAATCACATTTCAGGACCCATTTGTCTCTCCCAGACTATAAGCTGTTACCCAAAGTTTACCCACAGCTTTTGAACACAGATGTCAAATCAGTCTTAGGAGGACCCTGCAAAATGGTGAAAGCTCAAAACATACGCCTGCAAATATCTTTGCACATTTGCCCTGCTCGTCTATTTCTCCATACATATTGGGCACAGCAGGCCCTAGACTGGCCAAAGGTATCTTTACGTACATCACTTCATTCACCTTAGAGGAAGTATTTTTTTTTTTCCTGGCACATTTTCTAAAAACAGTCCACCAGAGAAAGTGATCTTCACCCACAGGAAACTGTTTTTGAATACTAATTTGTCCAACACTTAAGATTCCATCTACTTTCCTGCTGTTATTTGTGAGAGCTGACAAAGCACAATGCCTCACAGAAAACAGTGACACAAAACCTTCCATCCTTCTTGAACATATGATATGCGTCTACCTCCTTTGTCTCACGGAATAGTGACCTATTGCAACAAGGATCTTAGAAATAAAAGCTTACTTATAAATCTGTTTCTCTAAGAGCACAGAATTCTAAGAACCCTGATTCTACATTTCATTAGTCAGCTTTACTTATTCATTTCCCAGAAAATATAGCCTATTTTGGTTTAACTTTTTCTCTTGTCTCCCTTTAAAGATATGTTACATATAATGTTTATCTTTGATCAGACTTATTCATCAGATAGCAGCAGCTTTTGTTTTTTAAAAGTGACCAGAGAATTGGTTTGCTATCAAGTGTATAGTTAAGATGCCTCATACAGCTCTGTTTTTCTGTACTTCTCTCATTCTCTGCCAACTGGTACCTCAGTCTTATTGGTATCCAATAATAAGCCCGATTACAGCTAGCCCTAGGAGACATGACAAAAAGAGAGTCCTCATCTTGCATTAATTGCTCGTATTGAAACTATGCCACATCTCTCGAAGCTAGATGTTGCTTAGTATCCCTTTGATATGATAATGACATGCTTCTTAGCAGATGAATATGCAAATTAAAAGCAGTAATTTGGTGGCATGCACCTGCTGACACTGCACTACTATGCTTATGTGCTCCTCTGTAACACTGCAGCTACACAAAAGCATCACAGAGGTAAAATTAAATTCTAATGTCGTATATATTAAACAGATGCTTCCACTTTTCTTTGTATATCTACTTTTTACAGAATTTGCTATTGGAATCTCAGTTCTCCCTTCATGCAATTAGTGGACATTTATGTGTCATACACAGAAATGTACTTGGAGCTATTTAAGGGCTCCATTTTTAAAGAAATGGTTTACATGAACTGCACTCTCAAAGAGATTTTTTTTCCCCTTCATAGCAGAGAGGCAGAGGATTTTAATCTTGATGCACAAAAGACCTTCATTCATAAAAGAAATGCATACTTGAGCATCACAGCTTGCAACAGAAAATTTCTGTGGTAAAGATACTGCAGAGTATACACTTATCCAAACTTTCTGATACTGATTATGAAAATTTTCAAATAGGTTCTGTGAATAACCTGTATGCATTAATCACACAGAGTCAGCTTATGCCCTCAGGTATGTACTTGAAACTCTTTTACGTATCAGTAAGGTGTTGAATGTGAAAGTGGAATTTGGTTCCAAATTGCCAAGGTGCTCTGAATCACTATTACCTGAAGGTGCCAACAGTCTCGGTCCAGGAGGGCATGGCTAATAACATTGGACTGCCTCAGCTTCTGTTGACCTCACTGGCAGCTGAAAAGGCTTATTCCCTGGAGATGTACTAAAGTGACCCATGGGAGCAACTCATAAGGAAACAAATTATCGTTTCCAGATGCGTTAAGGTATAAACGCTCTGAAGTTATCAGGCTCAGTGAAGTCTCTTTACAAAGATATAGGCAACTGAAGGAATTGAATTGATACCTCACAGGACTGTAAAAGATTAGAGGAGATTAAGGAAAATTCTTTCTATTAATGATTTTGTATAATTTAGGAAATATGTATTGGGCATTTACTAAAAAAAAGAAACAAAACACGTAATTAAGTTCCATAAACTAGGTAACTTTGGTTTTCAGAGGTTTCTTAGTTCTTGGGCACTTCCACAGCTGAAGGACTAATAGTTGCCTCTAGCCAATGTAAGCTGTAAGTCTGTACCTGTTTTCAGGCAAGTGGGCAGCCCATATCTTATGGCTGTCATTTACTCCATGCCATATAGTGGCCATTTGGATGTGGGAAAGAACACTCCTCCTGCCTCTTTTAAAGAGAACAGCTGTATCAGACAGGAGACGTTCTTTCTCCTGGTCACATGTTATTGCCAAAAAGAAAGGATGTGTTAATGGCAATGCATGTGAACTATTAAATGTCAGTATTCTTTAATTCCCTTTACCCAAGTCCAGACTTCACTGCAACCTTTTTCACTACCCAGCTTGCAATTCGCATGTTACCAATGCAAAATAATTTATAGTAAAAAACCCGAAACCAAAACAAAGCCTTTACTTGATCCCTACTGTCAGTGAACATAAATTATTTTAAGCCCCCCATTCTGCATATAATACATACATTAGTTTCTTTTTGAACGGGACTGCAAGAAAGACTCTAAATATGAGGAATTTACAGGAAGAAATGGAGTGATTGCAATTCATCCACTAAAGGAAAAAGAGTTACAAAGTTAGCATTTTGTATACACATAAGAATGATGGAAATAGGGCTGGCCCTACTAGAGCTATGAAGTCAGTATTGGATTAATCATGGGGTAGAGGGCTTCCTCCCTCTACACCTCATGAGAAGAGAAGCTAGTGCAATCAGATATCTATGATGAAGACCAGAATAAGACAAGCTCACTTCAAGTAATGCAGTTCACAGAGAAATACAAAACCGATACAAGAACAAAATAATTTATGATAAAGCAGATTAAAAATACAGATGGGTAAAAAAAATATTTAAAAGAAAGAGATGGATTACTTCTTTATATTTTTGAGAGTTTTAGATGTTACAGCTTTACATACACTATGTCAAGGGGCTTTCTTCTGATGACCACTACATATGACTACTGCACTACACTATCTAATAATTATTGCTGACCATTATGTTTCTTTGGTATCCATGCATAATTTTCTCTGGTTTCATTTCCAAGGTTCTCTCTCCCAAGGAATATTCATTAATGAATCATCTTTATCACTATATTTAAATGATCATTTTTTTCAGCAAAATTTCATTCTTCCTGAGTTTTATTTAGATCTAGAGCATACCTACATACTGCATTCTTACTGGTTCATTCTACCTACAGTTTTCATTCTTTCACAACACTATTGAATTTTACCTCATCTTCAAGTAACACTGAAGTACTTCTTCAGGGTCTGTAAGCAAATTCAATCTTGTTCAAACAGTCTTTAGTCTCTAACTCTCTGTTTCCTTAACATAAAGCCTACTTAGTAATCTTTCTGTTTGTCAAGCAATTTACAATCCAGATGAAATTCTCCAGATTATTAAATTCAGAAGAGTAAATTCTGTGGCTAAATGTTTCCTGCAGAAAATCTTGTGTCACCCACCAGTTCTGTAACTTCTTTTCTTTCCCATTAAAATAGCATACTTTTACCAAAGCTGAACGGGTTTTGTCTCAAAGAAAGAAAAAATGCGGGGGGTGGGGGAATGGCATTTTGACAAAACAAATAAATTAATAAAGAAAAATAGGAAAAGTCTCTGAAGGTTCTGCAGTTTTCACCTGTAGCCTTAGTTTCTTTTCCAGTGATGGTCCTTTATGTTTTTCTAAAATTCATTATTTAAAATTCATTTTAAAATCCCTTTATTCTGTTCTATATCATCAGAGATGTGTAAAAAGCAATTCATATATATATACACACACACATATATATATGTTTGTGTACATTCCTGTGGTAGTAGTGTGGTTGTAGTTATTTCTTAGTATGTTTTCGGTATGTGTTTGCATCTGTTTTGTCCAGAAGATGTTACTGCATTCTAATATAGCATTACCTCTTACTTCCCAAATACCCACTTGTACTCCTAAAAGACTAGAACTGTATGCTTTAATACATTTATAATTCCATTTATAAAGCACATGCCATTTCCTCAGCAGCAGGGGGCATTGGAATTAACAGAAACAATACCTAAACCAAATACATTGTTATGCTAAGAAAAGGCTTTGATAAAACTACTCAATTTGCACCTAACCTTTCAGCATAATCAGAACACAGATACGAGGACAGTATCCTCCATCCCTAAAGCTTCAGAAATCATTAACGAAAACACCTCTTATGGATACACCCCTTGAGGTGGAATATCCACTACACAGAGCTTTTAAAGATACTCTGGGAGCTTTAACTTTGGATCTACTGGCATCCAAGGTGAAGGGATCCTCAGAATCAACAGTTTTCATGCTGACAATTGGTCAGCAAAACCAAGATCTAGTAGCAGAGTGGCTTAGGGAATCTCAGCTCCTGTAAGGAACAATGAGGAAAGACACTACTATAAGAGACTTGGTACTCTATATGATCATGTCGCAAGTCTGTTAAACAAAAGCAGATGCTATGCTCAAGCAGCTTCATGCTCTGATGCCCTTTGCAGCATTGTTGTAAAAATCTGCAAAATTCTCTGAGACGTCAATTGTATCTTATTGCAAAACACTCAGGGTTCCAAGATAAAAAACAAAGCACATAGCAGTGAATCTAAGTCAAAAATTCATGAATGTCTTGGCACACTCAAGCATAAGGCTGGCAACCACCTTACCTTACATAAAAATTAAGAAAAAGACTTTTCTTTCCCACAGCCACCTGACAGCCTAAGGTGAACTAGCAAAATCTTCTATTAAGAATCAAATCGGAACATTTCCTTAGGTGAATTACTTTGAAGACATCCCACAAAATATTTATAATTCCCCCTGGCTGGCCTAATAGGGGCAAAGTACACAATTTCATATGCCTGGAGATAGTTACATGGTGGTAACCATGGGCTCCTTTCAACAAGTAATGGAATTGCATATTAAGCAAGAGTAACTTCAAAATATTCACATGACTGCAGTAGAAACAGCTTATGTTACTCAAGAAATCAATCTTAAAAGACTAAGAGCCTTGCAATGTAATAACACTACTTGGTTTCAGCCCCTTATCTGTAGTTCTTTTTTGCAGTGAAGTGAAAACAGTAAGAATGTCAGATTGCCATTATCTGTCAGGAATTTGAGCAGGAAAACAAAACAGGTTTAGAGCAATGATGAACAGTTGTGACAAATCATCAACATTTTCTCTAGATCCTCATCTCAAAGCAGTTTCATATTTCATCTTAAGACTCTGCATTCCCTCTTAGGTGAAGCAAGAAAAATTATCTAGTATTTCACACTATGTTGCATTTACACAATTTACGTAGCACCTCTCAAGAAGTAAGAAAGTTTCACCTTTTTTTGTACACCTAATTCTGAACACCAGCCAAAGTCTTTGGCTCAAAGTAATTCATATTAACAATTATTAATGATTTCTTTTATAGTAATGCTCAAGGCTTCAGCCACACTATGCTACTGTTGACCTGCAAGCTACATGAGGACATAAAAGGAGAACTCATAGGGACTGTTGTGAAGTCCAGCTGTCCAAAATCCAACCACCAGAGGGGCCATTTACAATTTAATGGAAGGAGAAGGGGTATAGCTTGAGTTTTACCTAGCAAGAAACCAGATTTAAGGGGGTTTAAATAAACATTCATTGTTTCTTTTTCATATAATTTTTCTCTCCATTGAGAACAAACTGCTTGAAGAGATGTGATTACCTGTAAATTTTTTGGTGCCATAAATAACTTTCTAGTGGGATCTGGGAGCTTCCAGCTCCAATGAATCCTTCAGTGTTTTGGTCCATACTGCAGGGCAATCAAGCAGTTGCAAATAACTCCCTTAAAAACAGAAAAGTCCATGTTCTTGCACTGCATATCATTATTTCTCCCACTCCTTGTCTCAGATTGCAGAAAAGTTACAGTCTGAACAACGAAGTTATCTTTTCAGTCAACCTAAGAGTTTAGCAGCTAGGCTTCAGGAGAAAAACCTATAGAGAATAGTTGGGACCTCTGGTCCCTGTACCAAAAGGCATTGGGTAAAATACGACAAAAGTAACTTGCAAAGCTGAAGAAACCACTGATACTCTGAAACTCTCCATTGCTTGATGAGGACTAGTACTGACCTTACCAAGTGAATAATGCTGTTCAATTAATTCTGAACTTTTCTTCTCAGAAACAGTAGGGGAGATAGGGTTTGCTGAAGTGTAAGAAAAACTATATCGTCCAAACTGTTTTCCAGGGAATTAGCTTATTTACAGGCTTATGTATATCTAATACCTAAATCTAGTATCTAAAGTTCTGAATGCTAAACATTCTAAAACACCATGTTAAAACTTTCACATAGCAAAACACAGAAAAATCTGCTACATTTATACCTTTAGAGGTTGCAGCATACATTTATCCTAGGCCTAATTTTCGTCTTTTTTACATGAATTCAAGTTGTAAGTATGTCTATTAAAGCAAAAGAATCTTCTTTTATGTAAAACAAGCTTAAGTGAAAGAAGAATTCAGGTCTTGTGCTTTTAGTTTCACCACAGTAAAACCGAACAACATATCCCCACGTCACGCAGAAAGGACATGCATTTTCCATGTAAACATATGTAAAGCCATTCTGGATGCTGATCCCTCAATTTAGAAATATTAGTATCTTATTAAGTAACCATACTGATGGAGAGAAAGTTTATAATGGTAAAACATACTGCATTAACACCATTAAACATCAATTAATGTAAACAGCTTAGGCTCAGAGCTGTCACTGAATAACTGAATACACAATGACACTGTTACTAATTCAGTAGAAAGCTGTGTACAAATAATCCTCTAGGCTATTTCTTATTGAAAAAATGAGAGTAAAAACTGTGTGGCCACTCAGCTGACAGTAGAGTGTTTGTCCAACATTATGTCAGATTCTGTTATTCATCTTTTTTTTTTTTTTTTATTCTCTGCTCAAATTAATTGATGGTGGTTCCGCTGAAATATCATAGCCCTGTGATTTCTTGTCAGCTTTACTGACCTCTTTTTAGCTTTGAGTTTCACATTTTAAAGAGAAAAAATTAGACAAATGTACTTCACAGTTTAGCCCACCTACATATCCCTAAGCCAACAATTCTTCAAGTGTGTGGGTTCACCACACACAAGCTCCACCTGACTGATTTTTACCTGGTGCGTGACCTTCAATTGAAAATTCCAACAGCATGCAACTTGTCTTTGGCAAACGAATTGTAAGTATGCCAGCTGCCAGATGTCTTCATTTTAAAACACCTTCTAAACTGCTTTCTGGCATTGATCCATAGGCAAAACAAGCTAAGCTGTAGCTGTAATTTCTATTCTGTGTGCAAAAAGGGGAGGAAATGTAAGATGTGTTGCTTTACATCTCTAAGAACAGTACAAGGCAGGGGGAAGAAAAAAACCAACAAACCAACAACAACTCATTATTGATGCACCACATTTTCGGGAAGAGTTTTTCCAGTACACAGAGCATATCCAAAATTTACATAAATATTCACCTTAATGAAACACTTGTTTGAAGTAACATAGTTTTGAACAAAGGGATTCCCTCTCTACCATGAAAATTAATACCTGTGCCTCCAAATGTGGACTAGCCAACCTATTTTGCCTAAGGTTTAGAAAAACTCCTTGGCAAAGGCATTAGAAGGTGGAGATCTTAATTAAATCTCTGAACAAGACCTGGGATCACATGTTTTCAATTACTTTTGTTCTATTTTGTTTTTGTGGCTGTTTGTTTCCTTTCAGAATCTGCAATTCATCCTAGGGACACCAGAAGTTTCAGTGCTATTGGCCAACCTTTAGAACAAATCTGTGCATATTTAGTTTTTACTTGGCACCATAACAGATTCATTCTCCTATCATGAAAAACAGCAATTTCCATTCAGTTTCCTTTGAATACCTAGATTCACCATATTCCATGTGTTGGATCATTCACACAACTCCAGAGCCTAAAACAATCAGAATCATTCCTCCTAGTGCCAAAAAAAGACCCCTTTCTACATACAAACCCCTCTACTTTCTGCTATCAGACTATTAACTACTAGCTCACTGATCATTTGCCCAGTCACATGTATATAGGTGGTTATCTTAGAAATCATATTTACACCTTGGATTTCTACTGTGTTAATATGGCTATAATTCCATATGCTACTACAAGCAGAAGAGCCAAGCCAAAAAGTATCTGTGTAAAGACATTACAGAAGAGTTACACTTGAAAAGTGGGGCTTTTTATGCCACTAACCGTCACACCTACTAATGCATTTTTAAGGAGCCTAGTACATGAGGGTGCTGGGTCCTGTCTGGCATTGTACAGAAGACTGCTTTGATACATACAACAAGGATCTGCCATCTACAGCTGACAAAAGAGGAATGCACAGAAACACAATCAGAAGTAGCTTAGAAGTCCCATGTCCTGTGAAGTTAGAGAGAACTGATTTCCAGTAACTAGTTTGAGCTTCATAGTTCATATACATACCCTAACATGTTTCTTGAGCTACAAGCAAAGGTCATGGTGCTTGGCAATACTGATAGAGCAAACACTCTCTGTCAACACTCATACTTTCTACAGTGGCATAAAAAGGATAGAATACATCTGTCATGCCCCAGTTTCCCTTCAGTCATGAAGCTATAGATATGCCGAACTAAAAGAAAAAACAAACCAAACAAGAACCCCCAACCCAAAATGAGAAGGCAGCTATAGAATTTTGTATGTGATACACCTTGAAACACTCCAGCTACTGCAGAATAAGAAACTTCTTTTTCACAGTTGAATGATCTACTGAATGAACATACTACGTATGAGGATCTGAAAGCAATGGCTAACCCACTTGATTACTTTTTAAATGGAACATAATATCCAAACCAGAGCTTACAGACAGTGTTTAATACCTCAAAATAAAACACAGTATTTCAGAATGACTGCCAGAAACATGGCACCACTGGGAACCAAAACTACCTTAGGCATGAAGAATCCAAAACAAAATGTGCCAAGTATTAACTGGCTTTTCAGAGTCAAAAAGCACAGACAGGTGAAGAAGTGGCCAAACAGGTATTTTCAGTCCAGCTGTTAACTGACATTAAAAAGAAAAAGAAAAAAGAAAAGAGAAAACCTACCTCGGTCTTTTATTTTGAGTTGCAGAAGTAGCTGTTTTGTAGTCATCATAGTCTGAAATGCTGTTTTGTGGTGATTTCCTACTTACACTCACAGTGTCCCTAAATCTTTCTGCCTAGCTGTTCTGAAGGATCAGTGGACAAGTACTCTAGCATGGAAACTGGTATCTGATTTTCTGTTTCCAAATTTCACTGTTGTTCATGGGGCAATACTTCCTATTGCTTTGTTTGTTTATGCAAACAAGGCTACAGCAGCACCAGCCTTGCTATGTATCAGCTCTCCTAATATTTGCTGCACCAAGGATTTACAGGCCTTGTAAATCACCCTTGGCTCCAAAACGTTATCATGTATTTACATCTCTTTTTCTGAACACACAAGCACTGAGCCTCAAGGTCACCTATATTCACTTCCCTGTCCAACAATGAGGCATCCATCATGATAGTTAAAGGTATAGAAAGAAAACAAAAGCAGGAGGCCTCACGGGACATCTCAGAATAAAGACCAGCACATTCAAGAGTACATACTAATCTTAACCAGCACCATATGGACCAGTGTTGCAATTTTATAGCTTCATGTTGGATCACTACAGCATGTGAGCTGTACCTTGTCATCATCCCAGCTGAATTAACTGTCAAGAGCAAAATCAGGCTGATGAGGCCCTGAATTTGTCCTGAGGAAAGTAATGTTGTTAGGCTTAGTTTCTAAATATTTATTTTCATATTAAGTCCAAACCAAGCAGAGATGATATCAAATAATTTCAGACACCTGCAAAAAGCAGCTATTGTATTCTATCTATGGATGTTTTTATACACTGTTTTTCCCAAAGTATACTGTTCAGCTGTGAATATCTACAGGACTTTGAACTGGTGCTACAGTACCAGGTATTACTTCTAAGAGGCAGAAAAAGATATTTTGAAGTCCAGGTGGGTGGTGTCGGTGATCAGCATTGTCATCTTGAACAGCTTCTGGATGAATAAACTATGTTTCATTAAATCCAAGCTGCATTGCCACACTCTCTTCTCTTCAGAATTTGGAAAAAGATCCTTTTTCCTGATTCAAATGAGAAACCTCTTCTTGCTCTGATACTAAGAAGTGAGAGGACTTATCACCATAACAGACCCACGTCAGAAGGCTCTGTGAAGAGTGAAGGAGTAGTGGGGTTTGCAATTAAGGACTAATAGAGTAAAGAGCTGGGAACTTATGACCCACAACTTCATTCATAGCCATACCCAGCTCTGGTAGACCAGACTGTTTCTGAAAAGACATTTGATAGATCCCATATTCATGTAACACCAACAAATGATTTTTTTTTAAAGTATTTCTATCAAAATTACCCTTTATCCATAAAGGTGGGGTGAGTTCATTATGGTTTCTCTTCAGCTATAGACCTGCTAACTTTTATGAGATAACTTGAAAAATTCATGATGGTGGTGGGTGATTCTTTGGAATTTCAAGGAATAGTTAGGTTGCCTCATTTTCTCTTTATTGTATGGAATGAATCATCCTTTTTGAAGTCAAACAACTCTACCAATTTAAATGGGAGGTTCTCCAGAGGTCCACTTTCCATTCCCTGGAAAAATGTAAATGGTTGCAGGTGAAATAACTGCATGATCTCTGCTGCTAATGTGTAATCAGTTGCTTCTAGGAGTGCCATGCAAACTGGTCTTGGCTACCATCTGATACTTTGAAAGTGAAGTCCCCTATGACTTTAGATGATAGCTTGTCTGTGAAGGTGACAACCTTCTCACAGACCTAATAGACTGGTTATCCCAAACTGCAAGCTTTCTGGAGAATATGTACTGTACAGGTTTTTTTGCTCCCTTCTCTTTTACTCTGCCAGATTTGCTTTTTTTTTTACAGTTACTACTAGAAAAAACAAGATCAGGCAGATGTCAGTGCTTTTGGTGCTTCTTGTCATCTCATTTGAGATGGTGGCCAACATTATCTGGCCAACTGCCAGTCCTACAACTGTGCCCATAACTACTGCCTCTATCATGAAAGTCACTTTCTCCTGGAAGTAGAATAGACTTCTATACAGGATTCTCTATAAAGCGCATGCAGCTTCTTTGACTTCTTATACAGAGAGACAGCCCACAGAAGATCCTGGAATCCTCTGAATATTACAGGTTACCTGAAGAAACCTTTGTTTTACTTAGGGAGAGGATGGCTGGCAGAAACCTTAAGGTACCTTAAGTTCTCCAACCCCAACTCTCCTGACAAAAGCAGGATCATTATGATTATGCCACTCTTGACAGACGTTTGCCTTACCTGTTAAAAGACTTGTAATGATGGTGACTTCATAAATCCAGCAACTTTCCATCCTAGCTGCCAGCAAGATCCTCTTTCTTGCTAACCAAGAATGTTTCTTGCTTTAATTTAAGCCTATTATTTCTTAACCTTGGTCTTATCAGCGGCAAGCAACAAAGAACAACTATTTCGCAACTTGCTGAATATAATCCAGAATACTGTTTTTCTCACAACAGCACGATATCATTCAGTTTGCAATCCATCATACTCACCACTTCATTTTCTGAAAAACTTCTGTCTAACCTTAAGAAGAAAATATTTAAATCCATGATACACAATACATACCTAACACCTACAGGCTGCCATGGTGTCTAATGAAAAGCTAAACACCAAAATGTGACATATTTGGAAAATGGCTGATTGGGTGTGCTGAACCCCACTTATTTTGTGACATTAGTAGGGAGACCAGGACAAATGAATATAGCTTTTTCCAAAGGCATGATTTCAGTGCCAAAAGAAGGACAAAAAATGCAAAAGTTAATATAGTGTAACTATTTATAGATGCTACTAGCAATTTGGGTTCTTGCAGGATAAGTATGCTAGTGCCACAAGCCAGCATGGTACCACCAGTTTTGAATACTTGAAAACATGATGAATCATTCTTTTTCTCTTTAATTACCACAGAGCCTTCAGTAATCAGAGACAATTTAATCTGAATCATATAGAGTAGTATAACAGTAAATTATGAATGTTGATTGAACATCAGAAAATATAATAATTGATTTTAAAGTCACATATAACAAACTAGTGGGTAAGTTCACCTCATATTTCTTCCAACCTGTTACTCGCATTCAAGGCACAGCACCCATTTGACTATATGATGTTTCAGTTTTGAAGTTTAATATGACAGACCTTCTAGCCTGTTGCTAGGTAAGTTAAATCAGTATCATAAAACATTAAAAATCAGTATCTCATTTTCAGACTGAATTTGGCCAATGTTAGTGTCCATCCATTGGATCCTGTTATGTCTTTTGTCTGCTAGATTAAGGGGCTGCCTACCATCAGAAATCTCTTATTCAGAAAGCAACTATTAAAAATGGATGGACCTGAACACTAAAGGCTTTTTTGTAACCACAGCTTGTGTCAAAGCTATCACCATTTTATATGTGAGTATGCGTAGAGTGGCAAGAGGAGTAAAGCTATGCTCAGAAGTCAGTTTTATGGTGTATTCTCCCAAAGAGCTGCAAAACAGAAGTACAACATAAATAGTTTAGAAATGCTGAATTATGTTTTCCCAATTCTTCTCTATCCCCTTACCTGAAAGGTCATGTTACGTCTAAATCAGATTCAAAATTAATTCTCAGCAGAAAAGTTTAATAAATGTTACTTGCAGAGGGACAAAAAACTTGACAAGTTTCTCACAGTGTGTAGCAAGTATAGAGCTTTTGTTTGTGTAAAGTGTTACAGTAAATGGCAATAATAATTATAAACTGTAAACCACAGTGCATTATCTCCTCTATTTGAATTCCCTATGGAAAAATTTAAGAACATATTCATATTTCACACCTTCCTGAACACAAAGGCCAGGATGCCAATAAACTACACAAAATAATAATAATCAGAGAATTTAAGACATAAAATATTGCCCTGCTAAGAGCAAATAAATGTTGTCTTACTAATTATTATATATTCAGATATATTTGTTTTTCTCATCTGCCTCTCTAGGCATTGGATCCTGGAAGCGCCTCAAAGATCCAATAAATTTTTCTGTGTTAAGAAAACCAAATGTTCTCTCCACTTAGCTTCTAAAACACTGGAATTTTCTACATCATTTTTCAGTCAAATTGATATTATAGAAAACTTATCATAACAATGAGAATACAAAAGCATAAAAAGATCTAATAAAATTAGTGATGTAATTCACAATGGATGTAAATCAGCAGAGTTTCACAGAGGGCAATGGTAGTAGTCTGGTTTACCCCCTTAAATGACTAAAATCTCACCGATCATTGCTGTTTAGATGGATCACAGTTTAAATGAACAAGTGTTGCAGTACAGCTTCTGTAGAATATATGGACAGTTGTTTCAGAAATTATGTTTTGGATTATATTCAAATTATATTTGAAAATATTAATACATGTTACAAAGCCTAATTTGTATAACAAAACCCACTAGCCTACTCTATCATCAGCCTTACAGAAATATCTCATCAGATAAGGAAACTGATCTTGAAGTTCTATACGCTATTGCACAGTCAAAAATTTAATGCAAGCAAATCCAGGTTTAATACGAACCAGGCAAACTTTAGTTAATGAGCAACAATGCACCAAAAATATTTAATTTACTTGTTGTTTCTCACCACTTACTGTTCCTCACTACTACCCGTTTATGATAGTTTGAGAACGGCCAAGGACAATATATCGCTGCATCCAGCTAATATGAACCTTATTATTCATGACGTATATTTTTTTCTTATAATAAATAATACAACAATATGTTTCCTAATTGTAACAAAAATATATTCCAAAGCAGTTGGTGGCTATGTTCCATGTTTTTCTCCTGATCTCTCTCTGAAACAAAAGGCTGTCAGATTTTCCTTCTCTTGGTCATATTTTGCCACATTCATTTCACACGTCACTTACATTCTCTTCCTTCAGTCCTTTCTCTTTTTCACTGCCACCCCCATTATTGATGGAGTCTTAGGTCCCTATATTTTTCCTGCAGCAAGTCTGTAATCAACACCTAATTTTTTACAGTGTATTTATCTGCCAGGTGAGTGATAAAAGTAATGCATTCTCCACACTCTTCTAAGATACGTAGCTAGGTTGCACTTGAAGAAAACAGATTACTTAGTATAACTTCTCCAAGGTAATAATACATACTTTCTTAAAACTGTAAATAAAATGATAGCCCTAAAAGCTGAGTTTGGACCTTTGTCTATTAAAGCTTTCTTATAGCTTGCTCATGAAGATGGTCAACCAAAGCAAAACTTCTGTCATGATCTATTAATAGAGAATAAGGATTAATGAAGGATTATGTCATAATGAGTCTGCCTGCAGAGTTGCTTCAGTTCTTGTCCTTTACTGCCAAAATACAGTTCTCATTTCCAACAAACAAAGTCTATCTGAGAGAAAGCACAGAGCCCCTTTAGAACTGGAAAGTCCTGTGCATAATAATGAATGACTAACTCTTCTTTTGCCAAAGCGCTTCAGCACTTTCAATGTCATAGGTCAAAGCAGTGATTCAGAGGGGGCCTGATCCTTATCTAAGCTTTTGCAATGAAATTAGAATGCACTGTATCCTTATTAAAGAAATGTTTGTTCCACCATCAATGAAATGAAAAGAAAGTGGCTCAAAGCAGTTTTGCAAATCACGGCAATAAACTGCTCGAGTTAACTGCTTTATTACAAATATTTAATTATTCTCTATGTTAAAGATCATGCATTTGTAAAGTTGAAATTAATAGCATACACGATAACCTATTTGGATTTGTATGTGTCTCAGAGGGTATTTTGTCAAATGGATTGATGCTAGTAGCCTTCTCATTGAAAATGTAAAAAAAAAAATAAAATCACACATTTGCAGAAACTACTTCAGTTTCAGCAACACAAACAATAAAAACAAAATAGGATTTTTCTTAAATAAATTATTTAAACATTTCTTAATATTTGCACACAAAGCTCCCTACATACTCTCAATAGATACTGCATAAACATTTATATACATAAAAAAGTTGGTCATATTATGCACAGCTATTGCATTAATATACACAGCTACTGTAGTAATTACCTGCATGCTAAAGAAGCAAATTTTTTCTATTAAAGTTTTAGCTGCTAAACTCTTAATGGTTGAATTTAACTATGCTGAACAAAATCTGTCAACGCAACCCACTTTTCTTTAAAACATTTAAAGCAATATGGAAGACTCGTAAATATACAACAGTGATTTAAATAATTAATTAGAAGTCAGATAACACTAAGGAAAAATAAGTGAAAAAAATGAGACCATTACATTAGTCACTGAAAAGAGAAAGGCCAAATTCATATTTGATTTGTGCTTGTTAAACTAGCTACAACAAAACAACAGAAAAAATATAAAGTTACACCTGATCTAGATTAAGTTTCAAATAGAATGTAACCAAAGAGTATATTAGGATTGAAAAGCAGAATACTAATCTCTAAAATTAGAAAATTGATCAACTGGGATATGCATCAGAGAGATTCATCAAAGCTTTGCAACAGCCTATCTCCATTTACTGTTTAGATACAGCTAATCTACATCATTAAATTGACCATTCAGTAACTGAAAATCTGCCATGTAGGTCCCGACTTTTCATAGAGGCTTTTAAATATGTATTCGGTAACTACAAAGTACTGAATATATTTTCAGTCTTTTTATACTAAGATTTACAACTAATGACCTTAAGCAATGTCATGCATGTAAAACAAAATTATGAGACCACCCTGGTTTGAGCAGAATTAAGGTATAGAATCATATTTCATTCTTATTCAAATTTAGTAGGATAGAACAAAAAAAATCCATAGTAATATAGCTAAACCTATTTCATAGTTTTACTTTGTAAAACATGCCTCTTCACTTGTATTTTGCTATTACAGGCTCAATATAAGTAGACAATTATCTAAGCTTAATGCCAAGAATGATAATGCATTGAGCACATGCAAAATCCTTGTGCAACATCAACTACAGCCTGCAGGGATAAAACATTTATCAGTTGCTCCTTAGAGCACTAGTGGTTTGAAAATTTGGCTGCCCATGCCGACATTTAGTGAAATCATAGTTTTAGCTTCATTCAGAACCCAACACAGTAAAGCCTGATACCAGGATGACTCTGTTGGCAATCTGCCTCCCCGTACCCACATGCACTGCAGGCTACTTTCTGTCCCACTACTTCCCATGAAAGAAGTCCTTTTACTTAACTGCAGTAGTTGGCACAGTGCCCCTTTCATGGACCAAACTAACCGTCATCTTGGATGTAACAAATTAGTACATTCTCAGAATAATAATAAGTATGGACATGAAAACACTATTGTTTTTACTTGGAAATGAAGTAACTACATTTTAGCTGGGTGACTTTTTCAGTTCAGCACCACAGGCAAAAATAAATCTTATAAAAAGAAGGGACAATTACAGCAGAGATGAGAAACAGGCTTTTGCTGTGGGTTCAGAACTAAGAGAGCTTCTTCTCATACTGCCTGAATATACTGTAAAATAAAATTTTTAGTATCAAACAATTTGTTCCTTTGAAAAAGAATTGCTGTAGGTTTTTGTACTTGATCTACAACTGATAGAGATTTTTTTGCCTGTAAAGTACAGAAATGCTTAAGTAAGCACTATTAACATCACAATGAAATATTTTACAAAATACACTGAAAACATTAAATATAGAATAATGGAAGAACGAGACTCAAGCTAAGCATGGAAGTATGACTGTGTATTTTCTAATTGTAAAACACAAACTTAGGTAATGTGAAAGATAGCTTTAATGACAAATAAATATTTCTAAAGCATTGCATACTTGCCATTTTATCTGGGAGCTGTGATTATAATAAAAATGCATTTTTTTCTCCTCAAGCTCTGCACATTTAATTGCACATCAGATCTTTTAAAGACAGTATCACAGAACACATTTTATATTGCCATTTTAAACTGTTGATGAAAGTAAATTCACATTATTGTTCCTGGCACACTAGCACAGATGTCCTAGACCAAGTTCTCTGAAAAGTACAGATAATTAAAACTTTCCTGTATCATAGTCCAAGACAGTGGCAGCTTTCTTGTCAAACTATGATATGGAACATTAATAGGGATTTGAATAACAAGTGCATCCCTTACCGTGTAACTCCTTAGCAGCAGATAAGACTAAATTAGTGTGAAGTGCTGACAAATATGAGATATTAAAACAAATATTTGTTGTAAATATGCTAAACATATTTCCATTTTATTCCACGTTCCGTTTGTGAAAAAAATATTCAACATGTATCAAACATAATTATAAAATACTGAGTTTGAGACAGTTCAAATAATATAAGGTATTTTATGTAAAAATGTAACAATTTTACTAAACTTTCTGGTTCAAATGAGTCCAAGAATATCTCATTATAAATGGAGACAGTCCTGAAAAAGCAATCAAGCATGACTAAAAAGATCACTCTTTTACACAAAAAAATAGCCTTCTTATTTTACCCTTTGTTGGAAAGACATTTGGCCAGCCACAGGGGAAATACATAATCTACTTTTATATTCAAATAATATATTTCAAAATTCTATGCATACCAGGACCTTAAAACAATTCTGGGTGGAATATATAAGACATGGGTTTATGTGATCCTAATAACTGAATTGCTGACATGGGCTGACAATTACTTGGGGGGCTTTGTTTGTTTGTTTCTCTCACTCTAAAGCATGTGTACATTAGTTATTTCTAATGTGACTTTGAAGGAAAACACCAATGAAACACTAATAAGATATACAGGGAGATCCTGGTTAGAGAAATAGAAGTATTACATACAAGTACACCCATTTTCATGGAGATGTTGATTATTACAGCTACCTTAATTCTGAAGCTTAATACTGATCAAAGCAGCATTCCACCACAAATGTCACATATAAGAAGTACATCTTTTCATTTAAAATATACAAACCTCACCATTAGTGCATCCTTTTAATTTTTACATTCATATAAGATATTAAAATAAAGAGTATTGACGGTGATTTGCTTTCAGCATCGGAAGGACTAATGAAACAACATCTCAGTTTTTAAGGATACTAATATGTCAGTGGTTCTGGAGGAAAATTGTTTTTCAAGGCGATACTGCCAGGGTAAGAGTCAGGGAGGAGAGATGCAATTGATGTTTTTCACTTTAAACAAGACTACTGTTATTCAGTTTCTCAATACCCAGGATTATGAAGATCAGAGTACTATACACCCCAGAAGAGGAAAAGCTTAGAGCAATTATAGTTCCCTTCTCAGTATTGTAGCATTCCCTGTTGGTTTTCAACAAATAAGCAGTCTACACACATCTTGCTTCATGACTGCCTGAGGTTCCTGCTAAAGCTCACAAATGTAAAAAAAGGAAGAGGGAATTGAATTAATGCAACATCAACATTTTCAGCCCTGAATTTTATCACTAGTGAAGAGTTAAAGTTTTCTTGTCTTAGCTGGATATGTTCCCCACTTACGCCTTTGCCAAGAAATAGCAAAGTTACAATATCAGGGCAAAGGACTGAGGAGTGAAATGTCAGTGTGACTTGCACATTCATAGCTTTCTCTGGGTCTTTTCAGCTTATACAGCAGAGCAGGATGAATATTTGTGCTAACTACACATTTCAGTACAAAGAACCCAATTCAGAGGAAAAAAAAACCCTCGTACCATTTATGGCGACTGTGCACTTTACAAAATACAATTATAAATGGTTTATTCATACATAGGGAAGAGCCTCTATAACTGTTGTGTAAGCGACCTGCCCCTTGTCGGGTTTGATGAGCCTGATCCAAAGCCCAGTGAGGGTGAGGAAAGAACTTGCGTTGACTTCAGCTGACAGGCTCCAGTCTCCTTCACAAATATTTCACATTTAAAAACCAAGAACTGTGTAACAAAGTTGGAATACATGATGTATATTGTACATAAAAGCTGTTACTGAGATTTAAACACCTGAGCTAAAGTTGTATATGACATCACTGCCTGGATTTACAGGTCAGGATGAAGAGAATTGGAATGAAAACAATTCTTAGGTATTTTGCACTCAAGCAGTATTTTAAAAATAGCAGCTACTGTCTTATGAAGACAACAACTTTGTATGGATCATAGTTATACATACAAAGTGCTATATTTGTTTATTCTTTCTCTACTCCTGTATCCAGCAAGCACTAAAAATTTCTCACAAAGACTCCTAAAAAAGCAAACTAATATAGCTATACATCCATGGCAGCTAATAGCACAGGCAGCTAATTAATTATGTACTTACATGTGCAACTAGCTATTAATGCAAATTATATGAACAGTTGAGCGCATACTTGGTGCACACAAATTGCCCAATATGTTAAAAGTCTTACCCAAAGTAAAAAAATGTCCTATCTAACAATTACTTTGAGCTTATATATCTTCAGGACCTATAGATCCAATTACACCTCTCACACACAAATGACATGCCTATAAGCCATATTCATGACAACCATACTTTTATATTATTCCAGATACACGATACAGAAGAAAAGTTTTTATACAAATCTAGCAAATTGGGTTTTATTTTAATAAAAGGAAAACTATTCTGACATTTTATGTCTTAAGTACCATTTTAAAACTTAAGATGCATAAAAGGCATAAAGATGTGAAGAAGAAAATTAAAATACATTTCTTCAATTATGTAACACTGTGGCTCTTTCTCCTTGCCACTATTTCACTCATACGTTAGAAGTGCAATAAAAAGGTGGTGTATGAAACCCTGCATTAATTTTCTCTGATTATGTCGTCAACTTTTCAAAGAGTTAACAGGAAGAGCTGGTCACTGTGCCCCCTCCAGGTTGCAGCTCCACTGCAGCCTCTAACCAAAGGCAAGGGCAGCACAAAACATTGCTTGCCGTCTCTTTGTTGAGCATCACTATTTTAAATGCATTCATAATAACGAAACCAAACTATTTTCAGCCCAAATATTAGGATCTTCAAGGTTTCAAAGGGAACATATTAAAATAAAGATAACTGGATCTTTTCATTGAAAGGTCTACAAAAGTTTGAAAAAGTTAAAAGGACACCGTTTTCTCTTGAATCATACTACTAGTTAGATTCAATGCCAGATACATAGTTAAGTCTGTCCTAACTCTACCTCATACCTACAAAAGAATCAAAAAAAGCTTATTTTATTATTAATAAAATCTGAGTTTGGAAGCATGACCTAAGGTGGACATCTAAGCATCCCCAGATGGTAGTGCAATTCTAATATTGTAAGTAATTTGGAGGGTAATGGCTTAACACCAATTAGAATTGCATTGTACTTCTTTGTAATGATTGTTGACTTGATATTTGAGATATGATAATTGCATATGAATGTCAACTTTACATGCATAGCTTGTGTTTCAATCTTTATCCTTTAAATAGATGAGGTAAATATAAATCAAAGACAGAATATTTTATGACCACTTTGAGCATGAATATCTTATCTCTTATCATATAGATAACAAGAACTTGCAAGTTCACCAGAAAGTCAGAAACAAGGCACATATTCCCTTACTTATTTATGTGAATAGCCAGTATCCAGAATCTGAGATAGAACATAGCTGCACAGTTCAGGAAAGGAACAGAAGAGCATGTACGGTAGAATCACAAGAGGCTATGAAAAGGAAGGAGAGTTGTGTACACCTTGATATAGAATTTAGGAATTAATATCTTAGTTTTTTCCAGAGATTCACAAAAGAAGATCTAATTCAACCTGCATTATCCAAAGGACCTGAGTTCAACCTAGCGTTTGATCAAAATTATTTAATATGCAACTAACTATAATTTTATTCTGGGATTTGTTCCTAGTACTAAGGTCTAGAAGTATAGACCAACCTTGCTAACTGTTCGGTTTTAGCAATAAGGAATACATGCATACCTTCAAATTTGACATTAGATGTAATTGCTACAATGTCCGAGCACCTTGTCTGCAGGGGCAGTATTAGAAAATGTTTAATTTTGAACCTTCTTGATAAGAAAAATTTGTCTTTGCCTCACCTCAAAAAGTCCCAGGGAAACAAGTACTAGCTCTCCACTGAGAGTAAGACAAAAAATGCCAATCTTTCCACACCAAAAGAGTCTGACTCAGTTCTAGCTGCCCAGAAGAACAGAGTAGCTGGAACTGCAACCTTATAAACAAAGTCTCTATAAAAACTTCCCTAAAAAAAAAAATAAAAATCACTTAAAGCTGCTTAACCAATGCATCCATTGCAAAAATACAACTTCTGTAGTGTTACTCCTGGCAGGTTGAAGGATGGACACTATGTCACAGGTCTTGATCATTCATGATCAACAGGAACCAGTATACAACTCAGCTAATCAAGATCCATCTTTTTTCTACAGCATGACAAGAAATAAGGCTGAAAAAGGATACAGTTACTTTGCTTCAAGATAAAGCATTTGAAGTTTTATGAATAATTATATTTTTTATGTATACCTACACACCACAGCTGTGCATGGCAAAGAGACCCAGCAAACCCAGTATATCCAAATATATGAATCACAAACAGCTGTAACACTGCCCACTGTGTCTTTACAGGCAGGTCCTTGCCTCTACACCCAGTTTCAGCAGACTCAGGGACTTTGATTTACAAGTAACTTTGCCCAGTCCCCAGGAAATTCTTCCTTCTGTTGCCTTGAAGGCATCACTGAATGCTGTGTGCTCCTCCCTGCCATCTTAGAGCCTCTGTGCGAGCTGCAGGCTTTCAGCTCTACAATGGCCACCTTTGCTGTCCCCTCCTGCAAACTTTGGTATCTCCTACTCCTTGAGCAGGGTCTGTAGCTCACAAGGGAAAGTGTTGCGCCCCATTCCCCCCATGGGACTCATCTCACCCCATCCTCTGAAGGTATATATAAAAAATTATGAAGAGAAGCAAAACATTCAACAGTCACTATCACCTTCATACTTCAATTCATTCAACAAAAAAAGGGATCTATTACAGGAAAAAATAATGTACTTAATGTTTTAAATTCATATTTTTTCAGTATATGCGGATTTTCTACCTTAAAAAAAATAATCGGTCTTTTTAAAACAGTATGGCTACATTTAATTCTGAAAAAGCATTAAATATCCAAGCTGATAAACAGCCTTTTTACAACCACTAAGTGAAAAATAACTTATTTGCTCTGCTCTATTCCAAACCATAACACCAAATGATTGAGGTGTAGGAAAAGAAGGGAATTGTAAAACCATACCAAAAAATACACAAGTACTATTTCTTTTCCTTCAATCTATTAGTTGAGAATGCAATTCTAAACCAAAATCACACTTCCCCACTGGAAAGCCATTCCCCCTCACCCTGAACAAGTATTTAGCAAAAAGAATGGCATTAAAAAGAAATTAAAACCAATAGAGCTTATGGGGGCAGGCAATGACCTGTGTTCAATGAGTCTTCAGTTTTAAAAAGGAGTTTCACAAAGTGCAAATAGCAGCACTTTATCTTCATTTAACTGCTAACAGGACAGCATTCATTCCTGACAGAAGGCCGAGGAAACTGAGGCCTGGATTCACTGATTCACCAAACTGTGCCCATCACAAGCCTCTGTGGAAAGAACTGGTTTTATGATCCCTGTTTCAGTTCTGATTTCTGGAAATGGCTGAGAGTAGCTTGGTTCCTTCCCTCCCTGTTAGCCCACAGTTCAGAGAAGCCTCTGTGATGACTCCTTAACCGTGGTCCTAACACCAAATCCACCAAATGCAACTTGAACGTTGCCATTTATTTCAGTGGGTACTTGAACAAATCTTGTATCTGTAGCAGCAAAACATCAGCAGGAAGACTACAATCTTTTCCTCTGCTTTATTTTCTATATTTCTATATGAAATAATGCAAAGGGGTTGAATATGATGCCACTGCTATGAACTTTATGTCAACTCTTAACTCCCCTCTCAAATTTCAGTAAATTGCTTCCCAGCCCCAAGAATTGCACAGGGTTACAGGAGGTCTTAGCATCTGCATATCATCTTGCATGTCCCTTCAAGTAAAATGAATCTGCAATTGGATTTGCCTTTTTTATTTTATAGTAGGTTGTTTGGAAATTATCAGCATTCTGCCTGATTTATAAATACAAAGCCAAAATGCCCACAAAAATAGTGTCTGCTCATATATACTGAGGCAATGTTTGATGTTCTTCCACTCCAGAGCAGAAAAGAATTGATTTTCAAAAACCTTATTTACACTGACGAGTGGTCAAGTGAGACTTCAGGCCAATGCAGATGTATTTGCAAAACACATTTACAAGAGGAAATGCTTTTGGTTATCACTGCTCTGAAGTTTTCGTAAGAAAAGTCTGTAGAGAGATATTCTCCAGTGTTAATATATGTTACCAGCTTTTACTCAAGGGCAGCGCTGAAAAACCAACATGTAGAGATGGATTTTTTTGAAATTTTTTTTAGGGTAAACAATCACCCATGTACACAAGCAGAGTAGTTTAACCATCTTGTCCTCCACTAGGTGGATACGGAGCCACTTTTCCAATAAAAACCCAAGAAAATGTTAATAGCACTTTTCTGGGTTTATACTTGCAGGTAATATTGCAATAAACTGACCTGAAGCATGACTATTTTTCTTAAAAAAAAACACCACAAAACCAAACAAACTCACTTTGTGTTGCCTGTGCTGACTCATCCAGTTGACTTGGCATATTCTCCATATCAGCTGCACACCTTTTTAAAAATAAACAAAACAAAAATTAATGGGCAGTCTTCTAGTCAGTGACTGGTTTTATACACTGCCTCCTAGCAATAACAACTTGTACTTGTTTCATATGTTTCATAGAGGGAACTCAAAGGAACAGATTACAATTACACCTCATCCTTCCTAAGAAGCAGAAAAATTGGAGCAGCAGATGCTCAGCAACCTTGAGAAAAAGATCTCTTTGCAGGCTACTTACAGAAAGCAGCGATAAAAACATATGATTTGACCCTCCCTTTCCTTTTCTAACACTATAGCTGCAGAGCCTTCTGATGAAGGAAGAAAGAATGTTCGCATTTCTCACAAATTTAGGATTTCTTCAGATATTAGTGTTAGTTGGGAAAAATCTTATTTCTTAACCCTTACATTATGGATAATTAATTCTTCTTTTCCTCCTCCCTAATT
Organism: Falco cherrug; assembly: GCF_023634085.1. NCBI lineage: Eukaryota > Metazoa > Chordata > Aves > Falconiformes > Falconidae > Falco > Falco cherrug. The sequence goes on from NC_073707.1 coordinate 24,711,980, forward strand.
TTCCATCAGCACCACCCATTTAGTAACAGATAATTCTGTGCCTTTCTTCTTTTGACTACCATTGCTGCAATGCTGAAGAGAATGAGTGAGGGGAGGAGTAAATTAGAAAGAGTCAGAAATGAAAAGGGAGGGTTTGTATGAGGGAAGAGATGAAGAACAAGCAGAGGTCAAAGCAAAGAAGAAAGAAAACAGGAGAAAAATAAAAGAATAGAAAGCAAGAGAAGCAGAGAAGAGGCTTACATACTTCTGGGAGACTTCAAAATGTTCTGGAGAGGTAAACTCATAATTCCCTTAATGTTTGTTTATACATCACATCGCTTATCCTTCACACCACCTACCTCCAGCAGGCTGAAGGAGCTTTAGGATGGGAGTATTGTGCCTCAGGGACTTTTATTTATATTACTATGTCTAGACAGGACAAAAAAATACCACTGTACAAGATCTAGCCCAGCTGAGCTCCAGTCATAATTTCAGATCTCTGGATACAGTAAGGTACAAATAAATATTATTTATGTTCCAATATTAGTACAAACTTCTAATGAAAATATGAGCACAGCAGTACAGTGGAGCTGTACTGCAGGAGGTGTCTGAAGTTTCTAGGTGAAGAGGACCAGCAAGATTTGTAAGAGAGCAGTGGCCAAGAGCTCTGCTCATATCCAACTCCTTCATGGAATCTTTCAGTCCCAGATATGGCCTGGGCCACTCTTTTCTGGTAGAAGTTACTAAGGGCACTCTGCAAAGTTTAATTTTTTTTATTATTTTTTTTTTCAGATCAGACGAGGTAAAGGCCCAAGCCTCCTTGTGCCAAATGAAAAAAATTGTCTTGCTCACTTAAAGTACTAAGTAATTGGAAGGAAAAAGGGATGGAATCATGCTCAGACAAGAAATGAAGGCTAAACCACTTCCATTCTTGGGTTTGCTGCCCCCTGACTGAAGCATTAAGGAAAACATGTGTCATGTGTTTTGCAGTTTTCAGCCTTATTTATGTAAATTGACAAAAATCCCATCCAGTCAACAGCTCTACATCAGTTTATTCTAGAGTAAAAATGTAATCTTTAGTGCCTGATTTGACGGCTGTTGGCCATCTTGAAGTTGAACACATCTGAAAATCAGGCAATGAATGTCACGCATCAGGCTTGCAAGATCAATGGACATTAAACAAACGCCTTTGTTATTCAAGTCTGATAAAGTGGAGATAACATTAGATGGTATGACTGAAGGATTGTATGTTCTTGCAATAACCACATGTAGTACTGATGCCTTCATTCCTGACAGCTTGGGCTACATGTATCTTTGCTCTGATCCAGTACAGCCATTCTTCTGCTAGCTTTATGCTTTAGAGATTTACTGGGGGAGTGGGATATAAAAAAGAAATAAAATGCCTGTAGACAGAGAATATTTCTATAATACTGCATCAAACATCCTCTTTGGTTCTTAAAGTGGCATACGTAAATAGAGGTTTTGAAACTCTTCCTCAAAGAGGTTCAAAAACGTATGTTACTGACATACATTCTTGTTTTATATATGCTCTGCACCAGTCTCATTGTAAAAGACTGCCATATACGTTGAAGACTATTTAGGATGGAACTTGGCATGTCCAAGATCACAGTCCCAAGCCTCTGCAGAACAGTGTCAGGGTCCCATGTGGAGATGTTCATAGGTCACACCTATAATGGATCAGCATGGAAGCAGTGTGGAACTCGCACTGATCAGTAAACACTTATATGCATATAATTCTGTTTTAAAAAGAAAATTCAAAAGCCCTCTGATTTTAAACGGACCACTGGTTCTGTTCAAAGTTCAGAACATAATGTTCTGGGATGATATATAGGTCCAGCAGATCTATTTACGTATAGATTAAAATGTAACTAAACCAAAGAGGTAAGATGGCCCTACCATGCCTCCCCAGTTTTCCAGGATGCTTTATCCAGCTTCACAGTTCCAGCTTCAAGTTTTGGCTTAGCAACAAGCTCCTTTATAGCTGTCAAGTTTTTTGCTGTTCAATGTAAGCTATTTCTTGTCAGCAAAAAAAGTCTATCCCTGAACTACTAAGAAAATTTATGTCACATAGCATGATCCTGGGCCATTTTTCTTGTGACCCCTAACAATCCAGCCTTTTGTTTCAACGTCTTTGATCAAATAGGTGTTTTCTCTGCTCAGTCCAGCTGCTAGGAACCAGCAGCAAGACAATCTCCTCACCCTCTGTGGCCAGGAGGAATAAATAAAGGTTTTAAAATCCTGGTCAGTCTGCCTTGCTTCAGCACATGAATATCATTAGCTGGACAACTCATAATTAAGTCCTTGCATATCAGACATGAGTTTCTAATGTCTCATTCAAAGTATACTGTAAATCAAATAACAAACCCACAAAATAAATATAATGAAACTACAGGAATGTCTAAACATTTTGTTTGTTTCCAAAACTCTTTGGAGTCTAAATCTATGCTTGAACAATCAAAAGTCACTTTTAAAAGGAAGTCAACAAATAGCTTTTACTGTTTCAGATACAAAGTTAACTGTAAAAATAAATAAATAAATAAATAAATAAATAAAAGCACAGCACTTAAAAAATAAAAGTCATACTTGTAGGTTTTTTTTTTTCTTGTAAAAGGGGAATTAAACTATTAAAGGACACCTTGTTAAGTAATTATATAGCAACATCACTGTGCAATTAAATAGCCATCAGTCCCTGCAGCTGAGAAATTTCAGGTAATTATTCAAAGATAATTTAATAGGAGAATTACTGTATTCAAGAAAGCATTAGCTAGTAATCTACCTCAATTAAAGCAGCCAATTCATTTCAGCACCTTGATAATAGTTGCCTTTTGCAAAACTATCCTCCCCTACACACACACACACAAATCCTAAATTCCAAAATAATAATAAAAAAAAGTGAATTTGGTGCATTTTAGTTTCCATCATTAACAATTAACTCCCAGAGAATTTAGGATGTTTTTATTGTACATTACATTATCAGTATGTATTACTCCTACTGTTTTAGTGTTCAGCTTCAGTTTTACTGTGGCTTATATATGTACCTATGTTTGTAAGATGACTTAGAATAACAAGAGGTAAGGAGGAAATGTGTATAAAAGAAAAAAATATTTGTCTGTTCACACCAAAACAGAACACAAAAAGCTGCATAATAACTGAAAAAGTGTCTCATTGTGACAATACGTCTTCAGGGAGTTATGGGAGTCTCACAGTGTATTGCTTGGTTGTGCTACTGTACGTACACTGGAGACAGAAGTCATTAATCACACGCAGTTGCAAACAGCATTCATTGTAACAGATTTTGTGCAGAAACAAAACCTGCATATGCCACACAGCAGTTAGTTACACAGCAAAATATTTTCTCAAGGTCAGTACAGACTGGAAGGTCTTTGTTACAATGGTGAATATCAACAACTTTTGCATCTTGTAACTTCATACTTTTGAGTTTGATCTCCTTGAACTGAGATATCAATAAAAATATCTGATACAAGGAAGACACATGGATAATTTTCAGAAAGGCACAAAAGGCCATTTGGCATCCATCACTTATACAGATTCAGTGGTTGCTGAGGTCCTAGATCTCTCATACTACTTTAAAAAAATCAAAAAATGTAACAATCAAGTAATAGTTCTTTTTTAAACTTTATCCTGTTATGCAGATGTTCACTGATTTTATTACCATTTTCTGCCTCAACCAGAGCTGTATCAAGTTTTCTTTCATTTTCTATTTAATTTGTCTTAAATAGAAAATAAATTATAGTTATGAATAAAATAACATCTATATGATTCAGATTTTCATATATTCCTCATATATGCTGGGAGTTCTCTTCCCTCCCCTTAAATCATGGTACTGTGTTGATGGTAGATTGAATAAGTGTCCTTTTATCTAAGTCTTGAAAATATGTATAAACAAACACAAACCCCATTCTTAGCAAGACTGAATCCTGATTCATTTAAGAAAAATACAGAACTGTACAGATGTTGAGTGAATTTATCTACTTTTTTTCACAGGACAAAAGAAAACATAGCTGTAAAACCCTCCAAACTCCAGATCTGGAGTAATCCTAATATCTCTGAGCTATTGATCACTTACAGATATCTGTGATAAACATATATCATTGGGCTTCTGTTGAAATTATTCTGCACTATTATTTGAGCTGTTACTTGTTAAATAGCTGAAAGTCACATCTTAGACTGGGGCGCCTGCCCTGAGTCTTTGTTTTGTTCCAGTTTTTATGTCAACAGGTTTCCCATGTTTCCCTTACTGACTCTTCAGTAGTGATTAAGTTTCCATTTAATACAAGAGTACTCAGCATTACCTGATCCATTAGCACTGGTCCCAGAATTTAGAGAGATATTCAAGATTTTCTTGCTCATTTTGCAACTATTTTTAGCCTCTCATAAATCCTAATATTTTTCTGTGACATAATCATTAAAAAAAATAATAACTGAGCTACTTCAAATGGTACTGAAATTTCTTCAAACTCATGAGATTTGAATGTGTTTGCCTACACTTTTACTTGTAATAATCAGATTTCAGTTTTCTGTTATCTCTGAGTATCCTTTTTGTTTAAGGCAATAAAGAAAAAAACCACCAAAATCCAACCCACAAACAGATCCCATTATATATCTCTGTCTCAAAATCTGTGTTATCACTCCACACCGATATTCAACAAGGTACTTCAACACATATCTGTCTTAAATCACATTGATTAAAATAGGACTAATTATATATCTAAAGCCAGACTCATCCTTAAGTATCTTGCCTTATAAGAAAACAAAGGCAGGTATTTCACTGACCAGTGGTTTTCTCACCTCCTCATCTAGTGACAGATAGAAGAGCATGTATTAGACAGCATTGGTGCAGGCTCTTAAGCCTTTGCAGGTGGCTGTGATCCCTGTGATGGAAAAATCTAATTTTTCCTAACTGTTGTGAAGAGGAATGAGAAAGAATATAGCACCACAGAGATTAGTGAAGAGCCCTAACAGACTCCCAATGCAGTCTGTAGTAGTGATGAGCTGAACAGCAGGTATTTGGGGACTCTGCTCCCCTTTTTCCTTTTTCATACAACATACAATGATATTTCATACCAAGCAGAACAAATGAACACAAAACCTACTATGTATTGATAGGATTAGAATCAGAATTTATCAGGAAGCTGCACTGTAAATTATACAGCCTGAATAAGTAATTCACAATATTTACTATTGAGAACTACAATTCTCTCGGCATCCAGAGTCAAATTATATGTGTATTAATCCCCCAATCACAAATTTACTCTCTGAACAACATAATCCAAGTGATTAGAGGAAGTAGAGATTCATCCAAAATACCCAAAAGATACCTAAAGGATTTAATTTGCTCCATCACAGTGCCACTTGCTGTTCTAATTATCATTTCATCTGGAGTTACCTGTAATTTTCTTTTAGTGCCAAAAAAATTGTACATTTTGTTTTCTTAACATTTAGTAGGAGTCTGCTATTAATCAGTAATTTCTCAACATTTAGAAAATTGTTCTAGGGATTTAGTACACATTTTATTAATGGAACATCCATAGCAGCATTATCTGCATAAAACAGTCAGTAATTGATTAATAAAATATTAAATAATTTTAGTGTTAATAGGGGCCCCCTGAGAAGCTTCATCATCATCAGTCAACAGGCCAAATTTACAGACTTAATTAAGCACTCTGATAAATTGGGATCACTGATATTCTTCTTTAGGACTGTATATCATTTTACTACCTGTTTTGCATGAGGAAAGAAAGAAGGGTCAGCTGAAGCATACATACACGGAGGTTTGTGACTGTGTTGAGGAAATTTGGTTTAGCTGGGATTCAACACCTGGCATCTCTTTTCTGCAACTACTTTTAGAAGGCAAGCAAAATGACACATTCACTTTCATATGACAGAAAGCGAAGGTGAGAATTTTAATCAAATCAAGAACAGTAATACCAAACATCACTTTGGTTTTCAAGTAGAAAATAACTCTTTTCAGAGATACAAACTCAAAAGTTGAGATGCATCCTCTAAAAGGCCCCCCCTTTACCTAAAAACCCCAATAGGAAACTTTCCCCTTCCTTCAAATTCGCAGTTGGAAGGACTAGCGGAGGGGTCTGCAAGCAGTTCACAACAGAACAGCACATGCCCTCATCACATAATAGCATGTGCTGGGTCCTTCTGCACAAGTAGCATTTCCAGCAGCAGGGACTTCACACAGGACCTTTTTTAAGCCAAGATCATTCATCCACATGCAAACCACCAATGAAATCTACTATTTCACACCACCAGTAACCAAATTCCTGTACGTGGAATTTCTACTACAGTCAAGATTCAGCGTTAGGCATAAGAGAGCTAAGATCAAGCACAGGACAAAGAACCCATCAGACAAAGGACTAACATCCTTAAGGCAGAAGGAAGGGCTTAAAAAACCCAGCAGCTCTGTAAGAGGAAAAGACACGTATTGGGTCTGATCTGTATTCTCTGTTGTGAGTTAGGTAAAAGGACATCTAACTTTGTATTGCCTTATTCCTTATCCTGAGGGTAACCAGAAGGCTTAGGTGTCCTGTGTAAAACCAGGACAGATCTGCAGTACTGTTTCCCCCAAAACCTATCAGCAATTCTCCCACTTGATCTCCCCACTCTCTAACAGGAAGGACTATTCCCCACATCAATGCCTAGGAATATTAGGAAAAAGTAATAATTAGAAAAATAACAATTAAAAAAATGCAGAGAGCATAAAGAAAACAAAAAATAGCAATTATTCAGTGAGTACAATGTGAGGCACAGTGTGCAAGCACAGCAAACTGAAAATTTCTTGCAGAAATTATTCACAGAATAGTTTCAATAGATTTAAGAAACTCATAGGCTGCTTGCAATTAAAGGTGCATACAAAAAAGGTGATATTTAATGAACAAATTAACTACTACAAGCACTATCATCTTTATTGAAAAAGTTTAAATTAGCTCTCTAACATTTTCCAAACTGTAATTTGAAGAACTAAGTACATTTATGATTAGAAAACAGTCTTCTCTAATATCTAAATGAGGAAAAAAAAATAACTAAAAGAATAATACTCGATACAGACAGGTATTTCCTTACACTGTAAGTCTTCATGGCAGCAGTCACCTATATGTGATCATGAACCCTTTTTCCCCTAAGTGCCTTGTTTCCCCCCACCTTTAGAAAAAAGAATCTAAACTTCTTTTTCAGAAAATAAGATTACAAGACATTTAAAGGTGAAAAGGACTGTTTAGGTAAAATGTGGTTCATTACAGAGACTTTAACAATCCCAAACAGAGAAAAGAAGTTCAGTTTAAATCCCTCACTGAAGCAGAGTGATGCAGGTAGCCCACCATCACTAAGGCTGGGACTGGGAGATCTTTCCCTGTTAACTCCATAGAAGACAGTGCCACCTAATTCAGTTCCAAACCCCTAAATGATACAGAAAGAAAGTATACATTTCTTAAGATGTTACCCAAATATTGATTCATCTTAGAAGGATGGAAGGATTTTATTGCAACAGCAGTTGTGAATCTAAGTACTACTGAACACAAACCCAACATCTCTATCTCTCTACTGTCATTCAGGCACACTAAAATGAATAGCATAAACACTCCCATTGTAGGAAACAAATTTTTGTGTATTTATATTATTTTTGTATATTTATGTTGTTATTTTTACTATGAAAAGTCATGCAGTAAGAAAATTAAATCCACTGCATTCAGTAACCACGGAATTACAGTAAAATTCAACTTAAACCAATAACTAATAATTTTTTCTTGTGATTAATTCATAATCATCTTAATCTATTCTCAAATAAATAATATCTTACAGTGAAATAGAAATGGGACATCATCCATTTTATAAGCTACTGTGTCTGTGGATCTTGGAGTGCCATTTTTAAGAAAAATCGAACTGAAATGAACAACAGAAAATGCTTTGCCAGGTTATCAAAAACACTTACATTAAAAAAGCCCTATAAAATCTAATCCTGACATCCATAGGCTACAACTTTGCATGTCCCCAGGGCACTAAAATAATACTCTTTATAACAGCAGGTGGACTATTTTAGACTTCAGCTTTCTAGATCTAACAAGGCTTTTTAAATTTTTTTTTCTTCTTGGAATTAGGGATGCTAATCACAATCTCCAAATGTGCATTGCTTGGTTGTAAAAATATTAGACCACAAACTGACATGGCAGCAATGTATTATGCTGCTACGAAGGAGTCCTAAATAGGAGAAAAACTCAAGATTCCAGGCTTGCCATCACAAAAGTCAACTTAATTGGCCACATACAGCAAAATCAACCCCCATGTCTTCCCCCAGCCAAGCCAACTGCCGAGGAAACCCTGTCTTCCTACTGGGATAAATGAAGTCTAAAGCAGGAGGAGCAGGAGATTTGGAGATTTTAAATGTAATAATGTAAGGAACCCTAAAGATGCCATCAAAATTTATCCTTAAAGATATCTTGTGATGAGTTAATGCCATTTGGTCTTAATTTTCTTTTTTAAGTATGAGTTATTCCAAATGTTTGATGAGATGATATTTTTCAGTACCGATGCCTAAATTTTAATGCATTAGTAAAACATTTAATAATATTACTATGCATTTCAGTAAATACTTACTTTCTTTAAATATATACTCTCCATATTAATAATACAGAGATCAAATATATTCAAATAATCCTTATCTAATTATCAGCCATTAGCTACACATATTGATTCCACATAGCTTGTGTAGGGTGCTGCAAATGCTGTGGATAACTCCTTCCATGCAGAAGAAACTCATCACACCAGGATCTCATTTTAAGATTAGCCCTGTTGAAGTTAAGATTTTTTTTGACATCGCTTCTTTACTCAGGGTCTTCACAGGAGAAATCAGCTTTATTTCAGTTAAGAGATTATTGATGGCAACCACATAATATTGCCCCCTGTAATTCCAAGAAAATGGACCTCACGATCCAACACATTCCTTATAATTCTGTACTGCTCAAGTTCTAATTATTCTTTCCAATGTAGCTAGCTACACAGATTAGCAAAAAAAGGTTTTAAACCCCTCACCATTTCTAGATTTAAATCAAGTTAAAAGACCTGAACAGCAAAAAGAAAAATGTCGTATGAAATGCCTTTCCTATCAGATCAATTTCAGCAAAATCAAAATTTCACTTAATATACTTTATCATGCATTCCAGTTAAAAAAAAAAAAAAAGGAAAAAAATTTACCTGAAAGAGGAGAGGAAATAAAATTCTGAAAATTAAGAGAGGAGAAAAAGATGAATGAGACTAAAAGGGACCTAAAGTTTTCTGAGTAGTTTTCATTAGGTGGCTAAAAACTTGTCCAAATGAAAAATACATACTTAAAGTAACCTTAAAAATAAAAATATCCAACACAAAACCCCAATAGTTTGTTTGCAAAGCCAAAAGCTTAGAAGCCAAATAAGTAGCATCTTAAATTCCAGAAACCACAATAAGCAACAAAATCACTCAAGCGTATGATGACTGAGAATTACGTATGGCTAATATATACTAATTCGCAAAGAGCAGGTCATGCCCCTCTGGCTTAAATTGTCTTCAAAGTGATCACTGAATCTATTTTTTATGAAACCACGTATATATTCTGCCAAAATCTTAAGAAAATTATTGGAGACTGATGATAGTTCTTAAACTTCTACAAAGAAATCTTCACAAAGATTTGTATTTTTACAGTGTTGGTGGTACTACAATTGTACTTTAATTGTAAATATGGTGTAATTAAAAGCCTAGCTGTAATATCAACTTTCTGTTGAACTACTTCAATGGAGGTAACAAAGTAAGTAAAGCACTAAAACTATGGAAGAGACATATGCTGGTAGATTTCTGTTTTAAAATGAATTCTTTAAAAATGGGTAGGACAATTACACTAGATGTTTGCTAGATCAAAATGAACCAGAAAGTTATTAAAGGGTATATACATGCAAATACAAATATACATTCTGTCTATATACATTTGCATTACCCATCCTAATACCAAAGTACATCTTTTCCACAAAAATACAATAATCAGCCACCTGAGAATTACCCTGTCAACTGAGTCCAGTGCTGCATAATTATACTGTACAACATCCAAAGCCAGCTACTTGTCTTACTGAATGAAAGAGAAACTTATACTAAGTGTGTATACATTAAATAGCAACTCACTAATATACAACTGCACTAATAAAGAGATTAATTTTAATAATAAACTAATATACTTGTGGTACTTTCGGTTCTCTCATTTGGTATCCTAAGCACTAGACACATACTGGAAGATTGATGGGATCAGTCATACTATGGCCGAGCAGATCATCTCTAAACCTTCAACAATCCTTTCTGCAGAGGTCCCAAGCAGCATGCTTTGCTGCAGCTTTGGGACAAGATGTGGTCAGGTACAAACTATCTCAGGCTGCAAAGGACCAAAGCACATGCAATTCTGTCACCACAAATGTCACAGCTCAGCTTGGCCATGCATGAGTATACTTAACAATAATGGGGCTATTTTTGCTTTTCAAAGTATTATGACCTCGACACATCAATGCACTTCAGCATATGCCTGACTAATAAATGAGAAAGCAGCCCTATTGAATTCAACACAGCTATTTCCATGTTTGAAGTTAGGCATATATTTAACTTGCACAATTAGGACTTTTTCACCAAATACAATTTAAAGATTAAAATAAATTGTTTTTCTTTACTTTCCATTCCTCATAAACAGCCAACTCCTGTGACAGTGAGTACATCCTTCATGTCTATGATTCTATTCTCTTGCTATCGCAGTTTAACCCAAGCCAGCAGCCAAGCACCAGACAGCCACTCCCTCACTCACCCCCTCCCTGGTGGGATGGAGAAAGGAATTAAAAGGGTAAAAGTGAGAAAAACTTGTGGGTTCAGATAAAAATCATGTAATAATTACAAAAGAGAAATAATATTAATAATAATAACAATAAATGAAAGAGGAAAAACCCCACCCAAAACCCAAAGAGACAGAAAAATGAAACCCCCAAAGGCCGAGTGATGCAAATGATAACAATCGCTCACCACCAACCGACCAATGCCCAGCTGGTTCCCGAGCAGCGCCCACCCCGCCAGCCTCCTCCCTAGTTTTATTGCTGAGCATGACATCATATGGTACGGAATATCTGTCTGGTCAGTTGGGGTCAGCTGTGCCAGCTGTGTCGCCTCCCAGCTTCTTGTGCACCTCAAACCTACTTGCTGGCAGGGTAGTGTAAAAAGCAGAAAACACCTTGACTCTGTGTGAGTGCTGCTCAGCAGTAACTAAAACTGTGAATCATCAACGCTGTTTCTAGCACACACCCAAAACACAGCCCCATACCAGCTGCTGTGAAATTAACTCCACCCCATCCAAAACCAGCACACTCGCCTAATGCAGTTTCCCAGTTAGGGACCACAGTCACAAGTTTAAAGTGAAAAACATTTAGGATGGCAGGTTCAATATATCCTTGATAACTACATTTCATGATTTTTATGTGATTTCTTCGTGAGTCTAGAAAGGCTAGTTAGAATGGAGAAAAGAGACATGCAGTGACAAAAACCACCTTTGACATAAACTGGTACAAAAGTTTAAACAAAGACTAAGTTGACTATCAAATACAACCTTACCATTGAAAAGCCGTGTGTCACAACTGCTTTAAAAACAGAGGGTAGATATTTGTAATGTCCAAAAATAATGAATTTGCAGCAAAACAGTGAAGACTAGTTTTGGATTTTTGAGTCATCTTAGGTCATATAAGCAGAATTTGCTTACCTAAGGGGAAGATTCTTGCTGCCTGTTACTTGTCTCAAGGACAAGAAGAGATCCAGCTATACTATGAACTGAATATTTGCGAAACAAATTCCTTCTTAAAACTGCTGTATATATGAGTAAATGAATCCTTTAACAAAGGCAAAACTTGTACTTGCTTTGACTGCCTAGAGACTAACACAAAAGGAAAGTTTAATCCTACTCAGCATATAGGTTCATCTCAGAGATAAGGCTTTAGTATGTATCAGAGAGATTTAAAAGAAAACCACAAAATTTACAGATCCAGTTGTACTGCAAATATTTTGACCTTGACACTGCATAGGCCACCAGATCTCAGGTTTATCAATAGAACTCCCTGAAGGCTCACATCCTGTGACTTCAAAATCAAAGACAAACGCTGAACCTCTGCTTAGAACTTACTAAAGCAGCAGTTGTGAAAATAACCATCCTGAAGGGGAAAATCCATAAATGATCTCTCCAGAAGATGAAGGGAGAAGGATCTCGTTATGCAGCCGGATTTGAAGTGCTGTCAATAGTAACTACATCTATGAATACCAGTAGCAAAGCTCTAACCCAGCTCTGCCTTAGGCAGATACACAAGGAACAAGAAAACATCCTAAGCAGCTTATTTTCTCTCACAACACATTCAAACAAGGGCAGAGAAAGATCTCTGATAAATTAAGTCTTGCATTAATTGTGAAGAAGATTGGTCACGATGTAAGAACATGGTCAATTCCCCAACTCTGATGGTGCAACACAGCTGCCAGTAGGGAAACACAGTGAGATGTAAGATGCCATTTAAACAGGCAGTGAGGGGCTTTTAGCATGTTGCTCAAGGCTTGCTTTAACTACAGCACTCCTGTTGGCATAGAAGCCCTGGACAACTCATCCAGATGACAACTGCCTTTTCTGCACACCTTTGCAGTTACGTGTTTGCAAAAAACTCACCTAAGTCAAATAGGTTGAAGGAAACACGTGGCACAGAAAGGCTATGAGAAGTAGGGAGGGAGAGGAAAGCAATGGAATAAAAACAAGATCCACACACATCTTATATGCTGAAGAAATTATGTCTTTTCTAAATTATATGCAGACTTGTTTCTATTTTTGTATTCTTTACTAGATTTTTTTTGGAAGCTACAGAAAATGAGCATAAGAGACAAAAAAGTACTTCTCCCTGCAGGAATACAAAAATTGTAAAAGCACAGGCAGCATTACAGAGGAGCAGTGCCATTCACTCACAAAGAATTTTGTGCATGTAGATGGCTGATTAATTAATTGCTGGCCTGCCTAGACGAAGCTGCAACGAGCCAGATACTGTCAGCATGCCATCTGTTACCATGGAAATGCACAATGTTCCTGTTTCTGACAAACCCTTGAATACTGGATAGATTGTGCCATATGTAAATAAGGCAAATTAGTTTTCCTATATCTTCCAGACAAGGTTAGACTAAAAGAAAATGTATCTGTTTAAACATACTGTAACCTCCAAGATGTGAACTGGGTAAATCTTCCTTCTTTTTTCATAAAAATCTAATTCAATTTGTTGTTAGAATTGAAACAGTGTGGACTAGCATTAAGAAGCATAAAATTAATTCCCAACCAGCAATGTTTACAAAAGCAGTACTTGAAAATATGCATATTCTGTATGCATACTACATTCACCATGATTGTTGTGTTTTTATTTTCAATTTTCTTTTCTTTCTCCCCAATCGTGGTAATGTTATTGAAACAATATATAGAAATAAACAGGAAACTTTCTCATTTCTGCTGTGAGATTTGATGTAGTTTGGATCATTTAACCAGAATGCTGTGGTTTTGGTTTTTTTTTTAAGAGATGCTACAGTTTTTAAACATTGAAAATTTACTCTTTTGAATATTGTGACATTGATAACATTAGCTTAGCTCCACTGAAGTCAGAGGAGCTGTAGTAGTTTGCATGTGCTAAGGATCTAGCATTAAGAGTTTTACAAGCTAAAGCTTAACAAGTTACTCCAAAATTGTATTATCATGTCCTGAAAAATAAGAATAAGAGATTTAGCACTTAAGATTTTGATTAATTTCTTGATTTTACAGCTGTACATTAACCTAAAAGCAAAGATCTTAAAACTAGCAAGACGCATGTTCACCACACTCACTGAGAACACAGCACATCGTATTTTGGGTGGCTACAAGCATTCAAACATATTGCATTACTGGGACAGATTCTCTTTGAATGTGACCACTTTATGAGGCACACCTGACAAAATGTGGCATTATACCAGGACGCATCTATTTCCAGAAGTATCAGGTTAGTATAAGTATAATCCCCCGGAGTATAAAGCTAATAGAATTAATTAATGCCATACATTCATTACTAACATACATTTGCCAGTTTCCAGTGTAAAGTGAGTTGATAAAAAGGACCATGTCCACAACATCCCCCCTGAGCTAGATTTGAGTCCTTCTGAAGCATGAAATAAATGCAAGTTAAAGATGTTTTAAGACAGCGGACAAGCATGCAGTGGTCATAAGTCTGAAGTAGTACCATAGCGTGCCTTAAGGAACTTTTCATTTTATGAATTAAGCTCTTATTTAGATTTTTCTCTGTTTTCACTATACACCTTTATGGGATTATGTGACATTCTGATAAAACTGTAGATGACATTGTCTAAATTAGGATATGAGAATGGCATGAGTCCCACAGCTTCTAACTTGCTGGATTATAAATGCAGGCTTTATGGGTTCTTAACCTGTATTCCTCACCCCCAGCTCCCTCCACCCAAATTCTTTTGGTGGTTTTCAGCACGGAGATTGATATATAGTATAACGATAGCTGAGCAAAATTAACAGGCAGTATATCAATATTTCCTGATATGAGAATTCATCAGTATCTCCAGTAATGGTAAGATTATCATGTTCAACATAAATGCATTGTGTATTTTAATATATTCTTTATACAGTACTTTTGTTGATGTGCAACTTTGCAATGCTATGAAATATTACTTCTAAAACTCATGCAACTACCTAATATAATTTTTTTCAGAACATAATAATCAACTTCTGAACAAACACACGATTCCACAGTTTCACAGAACCTTAGAGTCCCTGCCTAGAACTTAATCAGAGCAACATCTGTTAAATCAAAGTGTAGTCTGCAGAATAGAAAAGGTTTTATGTAAACATACTTTAGAACTTAACAAGCCCCATTTTTGCAGAAAAAAATTAAGATTAATCCCTTTTTACAACAGCATTTGTAGGATGCGTGCCAGTTGATTCTCTGACATTAGCTTCTTCCCATAGCGGCATGTGCTGCAGTGCCTTAGGGTTTTGCCCTTCTCCTCATCCCCAGGTGTTTTGAGTGCAAGAACATATACATGATATGACAACATCATCTTAAATTGTGCTGCCTACCCAGGTACCAGAATGAAATTAAGAATTTGAAGAAGGGACGATCAGTAGGGAGTATGAACATATAGAATCCATTTTGAAAATAAATAAATAGGTAAGTAACTTTCATTCCTTCTTTGAAGGGCTTCTAAGTAGTCCTACTTATGAAACTGTGAAATCATTCCATGATGGTTTCTCATCTAAGCAAGCTAACAGTGACATGCTATTTAATCAGCAAGTAGGGCACTGCTTTGCAAAACTGAGCAGTTGAACTATGTCCTGTGTGCTAACGTTTTTGTGAATGTGAGAGAAGAGTTCAAAACTTAGAGAAAATCCTATAAGAATGAGTCTAGATCACACCATGTAAGTCACCTTTCCCCTGTGGAATATGACTTGACCATGAAACAGAAGAGAAATACTAGTTTACAATTCTCCTCTATATATTGTCCAACCAACTTCACTGTGATCTATTATTTGCAAAACACACAAGACAACTGACTTTCAAAGAAAAGTTTTCTGATCTTATTTAATTAATTGGGTGAGATTTTGCAGTATGTGTCCCATGAAAATTTGCTTTGTTTAATGTGAATGAAGTCTAGAAATCACAGCCAGAAAACTGATTTACGTAGAAGTCTGTTACAAACTTGCACAATTTTAGCTTTTGGGATTCACCAAGCATCGGTTGCCAGAAGTTACCCTGATGTGTTACATCTCTCCTGAATTAATAAATTTTTCTGGTCAGTTGTGTCAGATGAATTAAGTAAGAGGGCTGGATGAAAATTTGGTATTTCTGCTAAGCCAGCAAAGGACAGACAGATTGGGAGAGTATAATCAGCATACCTCTGATCAGCCAATTCTCATTCATCCTCAGTAGATCCTAGCCCACTGGTCCTTTCCACAGGAGCACATTTAAAAACAAATTCAGGGAATGGACGTTATTCCCCACTAACAGCCCTAGTTGCAGGAGGCTTGTATCTCACCTCTGACTGAAGAAGAGGTCCTAAGAAGACTAGAGCATTAAAAGTTTTCAAATAGTTTCTCAGTGAGACTAAATAAGGCCATGAAACACCAGAAACTAATTTTCTCTCTTTTGAGTATAGTATTTTAGGTTCCCTTTAATAATGTCTGCTGGAATAAAGATTAACTCCTGTCAATAGAACTCCTGGATATCCCCTGCATATAAAACATCTGATTCACCTCCCTCATGCTGTTTGATTTGCAGCACTTTCTCTCTGACATTTGTTAATGAATATCGAAAGACAATTAACACCTTTTACATGCAGATTTTACAGCGCAACACGTGAGTATAAAGTGTTACCTCCTTTGACAAAATGAGATGAAGTCTCTGAAATGTTCTCTGAGACTGTCCCATTGGAAGAGCCAGAAAATGTTTGGAACAGATTCAGAAATGCTTTTGATCCCACAGCCCCAGTGGAAGACAACTTGCATCAAAGCCCAGAGTGCCCCCCGAAACATCTTTATTCCAGCTGTCTGACAGCAGCCTTCACATTTTTTTAAACATGCCCACATCTCACTCTTCAGATAGAGAACCTGTGTCTGCAGAAGAGGCTGGTATGACAATCAGTGGCATTGAAGTGAATCCGAGCAGCATTTGTAGGATTTAACCTGGAGTGTGCAAAACTTTAACATGGCTTCTGCACAGTGTGGTAAAGAGCAAAAGAAATTATTTTCCTTTCAAGATATCACTTCATTTTTTACCATGTCTTAATACTGGTCCCATGCACAATGCTGGCACGCAGATTATTTTTGTAGTCTTGTTACAAAGAGAACATGGGGGACAACCAGGCAAGTTTTACTGACAAAAGATAAGATAAATCAATAAAGTATTTGTTTTCAAGGACTCCAGTTTTCCCCAGCTGTTTATTCCAGGATGCATTTTCTATTCCATTTTTCTTGTTTCTCAGTCACTGGTTACCCTTGTGATTCAAGGTGAAGGATTCCACTTTGGAGACTTCAATGCATTCACTTTTCCATTATCTTCCAATTCTTTGCTAGGGATAAGTTCAGTTCATGATTTCCAGTATTCCCATATTTATTTGCAAGTCTTTGTGCTCTTCCTGATGATTTTTACAAATCCATGAACGCAATCTAGCATGTTTTTGTTCCAGATCAAGACAACTAAAATGAATACGCAGTATGCACACGCACAGAAATATATATTTTTATTTCTGCACTGCTCTCTGGAAAGGACAGTGATGAGCACGTGGCAAAATGCTTAGATAGATCTGCTTGGCTAGAAAATCTATCCAACAGTTAAGACTGCTCTGTCGTTCTTTGGTATAATCAGCTAAATGCAAGTGGAAGCAGAATGAGAAACTATGAAAATTCTTGTGTGAGGAATTACACACAAGGCTATAAAGACAAGTACCTTCGACTTACCTTAACAATACACCTTCAGTTTTATATCTGCTGCATGATTGTATCTAAAATGTAAAATCTAAAAATGCTTAAATGAAACCTAAATGCTGATCCTCAGTAAGTCATCATTGTCATTTTAATGCTAATAGAGCAATGTCAGTTCATAGCTGCTGAGGATTTAAAACTTTAACATACCAAGGACAGATATAACATAAAAAAAAAAATAAATCCAACACCCTGAAAATATTTTAAGTTATTTTCAGTGATAGATTAACAACATCAATAGAACTTTACAAGTCAGACTCTTTCATTCATTACTCTGTCTGAATTATACCCTACTGAAGCAGTCACAAGACTGCACACATGTTCCCATAAGAACATATTCCAAGTTATTTTTTTATTTTGTGATCTTTTGTTAAAGTATTCAGGCTTTTTAATAAGTGTCTGACAGTACCTGTAAACACTACTATTAACCAAACAGCTGTAAATATCCATAAATGCTGCAAAATGTAGTTACTGCTGTTTCTACTTATTCAGGGAATTTTCATTTTAAACCTCAGAAATATATGTGTTCAATCAGTACTAGAGGTCCAACAGAGATAAAAAACCAAGAAAACTTGGCACAGGTTTAAATCCATCTTTGAGTCTTTCTGTCTGGAACAGTAAATAATACCTCTAGCAACAGAGTGATATGCAACTTTGTCTCAATTTACTTTAGGTAAGATCCAAAAACATCTCCTAGAATCTAATAGAATTATTTTTAATTCATCTGAAAAGGAGCCAGAAAAATTGATATAATTTAAGTGAATTAAACAGTCACCTCCTTAAAAAACACTTTTACCTTTAGCTAACGGTACTTTACCATTGACAGTGTTATCTATACTGTGTTCTTAATAATGGTCATAGAGAGCCCTGATATATCAAGGTGTATAGATGATTAAATTTATTATATTCACCTAGTCAGTCAAGTAAAAACAATATTGATTAGAAATAAATTTTGCATCAGGACTCGAAATTTTATCCCAGCTCTGTTACTGACCTCCAGTATGATTTCAGCAAATCACCTTCTCTGTTCTTCCACTCATTTATTTGACTGCCTATTGAGAGTATAAATTCTTTGGGGGTGTTTTTATACTATGTGCAGCATAATCAGGCTCCAACCACAGTTTAGACATCAAGTACTTCTGTTATAGAAACAGCTAAAGACTACAAATAATTTCTCCAGGTCTTTCTGGACTTTTAACCCTCCCAGCATCTCTCTGTAGTTTGTAAGAACAGCTGAAGTTCTGCTCTGTTTTTGACAGCTTCTTACCTCTTCCACCGCCCCACCTCCTTCCAATATCTTCATTGTTTTGCTGGTATCAAGACTGAACACTAATACATTGCCAGGGAGATTCAAGTTTGGAAGTGAATCGTCTACTCAAACTGATAAGCTGCTAACCATTCGGTTTTATCGATAGCCATGAACTTTCAGGATGATAAACTATCTATGACATTTCAGGGTGATAGACTATTTATTTAATTGGCAAACTTTAAAAAGATATACATGTTCTGCATTCATAATTTTCTACTTTTTGGTATATTAGCATGGATAAAACAGAATAGATAAAACCTGAAATATTTATATATAAGTTACAAGAATTAAAACCAATTCACTTTGAAAATATGAAAACAATAATATGCAACAGATAAACAATGAGGTTCTCCAAATATTGGTGTCACATAAAGACTTTGTTTCTAAGTTACAGGATTCCTTGAAGCCTTTATACGCTTCCACCACACCTGCCCAGCATTACAGAAGTGTTGCCCACATCTTGAAAGCTAAGAAGTAAGGATAAATAATTCCAAAAATCTAGAAGCTATTAACCCAAAGATATCTTTTTTATTTTCCATAATCCCATAACATTTGGGTGAAAGAAACTAGTAAATCTTGCAGGTTTTTCTCTTTAAATTTGTTGTAAATTTGATGAATCTAGCTGTGTCTGTTTTCTATTGTGTACTAACAGATAACCAT
Organism: Falco cherrug; assembly: GCF_023634085.1. Classification (NCBI taxonomy): domain Eukaryota; kingdom Metazoa; phylum Chordata; class Aves; order Falconiformes; family Falconidae; genus Falco; species Falco cherrug. The sequence goes on from NC_073707.1 coordinate 24,731,512, forward strand.
TTTTGTTATGAGCTTTGTGCTGGAAAATTGACTATGACATCTATTAGCCAGCTATATCTTCAGCTCAGATAAATAACTGATGGGACGATCAATTACTGGATAGCAAAATTCATGGTGGTAATTCGCTAACCGATTAGACAGGATGAAAATTAGTTCTATTATTGCCACCCTCTTATAGCCTGTAAAATGTATATAGAAAACTTTAATGGAAGATTTTAATAAACTGCTTACTCTGTGAAATGTTACACTGAACGAAAATTTTAGTTTAGTGCCAAAGAAAATGGATACTATTAATATAGGTTGAATCATATGTAGCACATTCATGCTACAAGTGTCTTATGCAGAATTCAGAGACTGCCTTGGGTAAGCCTAGTTCTATTAGGAAGTGAGGTGCACAAGGAGAATTATCATTCTGGGTCTGACCCATCTTCCTGGCCAGGCAATAATCCTTAAAAGGCCTGAGATTCTACTGAAGAACAGGTCTCCAGCTGGGACCAGAGATCACATCCAGGCTCAATAAAACTCTCAGGGAAGCAGAGTAGAAAAAAAGCAGCACATTTTTATGAGAGATTGAGAGACGTGGAAATCAATTCCAAATATATGTTAAAAAAATACAAAAGAAAAACCATTTCATTCCTCAATTCTAGAAAACAATCCACAATAATGGAAAAAATCCTCAAGGCAGAAAAGCAATCAGCACCCTCAACTGTATGCCTGGCTCCTGCTATTGGGTGGGACTTGTCTGACCAGAGGTGAGAATATATAGACTGTTGCTGGAAACCATCCAACACTGAAGCCATGAAATGCGAGTGGTTAAGATTCATGTAAGGAACCAAACCAACTGTTGAAAAAGCAGATCTGAACCAGTAAGCAGGCTCCATAGTAACTGCACTCAAGTAGAGCGGGATCTGACAATTCCTTGGCCATATCTCAGGCAAGGCTCAATCAGCATCAGTATCATGGCAACATGCTGCCATAAGAGGAGCCACAAGTACACTGGGGTGGGAATCCATGAAATCAAGGTGTATTTTTTGCAAATTGGTCCAAAGACAAGGAATACATTTAACAAAATCCTAGAGCCAGATCAGCCTCAGAACAGAAAGACTGCAAGTTCTAGCTAGTGCCCACAGCTAAGAAATTAATCCTGGTACCTGAAAGAAATGATTCAAAATCTTCCTTTTGGGCTTCACCAGTCCTTAGGCCATCTGCTAACATATCTCGTTGTTGACAATCAACCGCCGTCAGTGAAATCTGTATAAGAATTATCAGTTCTAAAGGCTGCTGCCAAAAGATCCTGTAACTATTTCTCCTTTACTGCAGAGCATTTTGGGAAGACCTGTCAACACCTACCTGTGAAGCCCTTTATCTGTGAGACGAATGCTTAAAATGCATTCTGCAAGGCTCAGACTTCACATGGATATGTCCAGTAGTCACAAGAGATCCTCTTGCCATAAGATGTCTAAATGAGCTAAAAGGAGGAACATATTTTCCTACAAACTTCATTAGTAATTGAAATCAAATAGCTGAGAAAATCCAAAAGGCAAAATTTGATGCAGTAATGTCAGAAATGGTATTTGGCACTCAGGTCAAAGATGTTCTCATTCTAAGCTGAAATGAAACACTAATGACTTTCTCCAAAAGAAACTGAAATAAAAAGTAAAAGTTTACTTTTCTGCTAACACCTTCAAGAATACCGTCCCAGGAGTGAAAGATGAGGAATAAGCACAAAGGAGCTGTTCACAAAAAAATAAAAATAAATAATAATAATAAAAAATATCTCAGGTTCAACAAAGTAATACAGGAAAACAGGATATATGTGTTTATATGTTTATGTCTATGAATGCATTTATGTTTCTCACAGGAACTGACTTTGGAGCTATAAGTTTACCCTTTAAATACGGCTAAGATAAACAAAAAACCCAACAACCTGGAGCACTGAATGACATCTGCGTCCAAACACACATACACAAACATACATAGATTAAATGGAATTATAAATTCTCAAAGCACTCAGTAGATGCTGAATTAAGTCTCAAACCGTATCTGCTTAGATACGAGAAAAAAGCATACACTCAACTGCCCTTCTACTAGCCACAGGCCAACAAAGTACTTGGAGTGTTTGTCAGATACTGCCATTTGTTACTAAACAAGCAAGTAATAACACGATATTTGAGTTATGGCTAGTGAAGTATTAAGATGTTAATAAAAGTAGTAATAGCTGATTAGAATATGGATGCAATATGTGGGAGGTTTATTACATGATGAGTTCAGCTGTTTCAGTGACCTACACCAGCTTCAGTCTCATAAACAACAGGCATACAGAAACAACTTAAGGAAGGTATGGATTACCTAAATAACTATGGTAAACCTCAGAAGAGCAATAGGAATGCAGGGAATGAAAGAGGCAACAATAATCTTGGAGGAAAAAGCTGAGAAGTCCAGAGATTCCAGTGCGTGATGAGATAAAGTAGTTTAGTATAAAGTGCTCTGCAGCTTTATCAAAAAGAAATGTGGCAGCAATTCACTAAATATTCAGTAAATAGCCCTTAAAGTATAGAAAGAACATGGTTTTCTGTTAGAATCTCTCCTAAAAGGACAGAAGAATAATTACACAACCCCTTTCTTTCAGCCCATAAACATCCAGGGTAGAGTGCAGACTAGTGCACTAAACCAATAACCACATTGGTTATGCACACAGTTCTGAGCCAAAATTATCCAAGTGTTGATGCTTTCTCAGAAATTATTCTAGATTATTAGTGTTCCAGTATGGGAGCAGTACATAAAGAATACAAGACCATGCCATTTGTTATTTTCAGTGCAACTTATTTGTTTGCTTTTATAATAAATTATTTCAGTGGCCTACAGGCATAATATTGAGACTAAATTTCCGAGATGCAGTGAAGAGCAGTATAAGAAACAAGACTGCCGTACTTGTTAACACACACAACTATTCAGAATTTTATAGCTATCATTTACTCTCACCAAAAGTGTTTTAGAAACATTAAAGAATTGTTTAATTCTGCCCAGGAAACAAGTTCCCATTTTACAGATGAATGAATGATAAGTAGGCATATTTCTTTCTATGCTCACTGTTATGTGTGGTAAAATAACCTCTTTATTGAAATGAATATGCAAGATGGTCTTAAAGATTCCCCCATAATCTGAGATTCTCAGCATGTACTGAATTTTGCCTATTTTTTTCACAATCTTCTGCTTACTCATTTAATCTTTGCGAAGTACATGAATGACACTGTCATAAGTGTTGCCAAGTGGCAATTCTAGTTCAGTAGTATTCCACAGCCACTCTGCATGGATCTAAGCAGCTCGCTGCAGAGGCTGTGTCTCTGTGTGCTGCACCACTTGACAGTGACAGAAAGTTTAGTGTTCCTGAACTTCCCTGTGTTTACACTAGGCCTAACAGTGGTATAACTATGATGGATAGTTTTAAATCTGGTTTATAACAAACAAAAGAAATAGGGCCCAAAACTGTGAATATAGACTACAAGCATGGAGGGGCCCGATCAGTAATATGAATCAGCCACTGGGTTTCTAGATAACAGGTCAGCGGTGCCTTCAACCCAGCATAACCAAACCTTCCCCTCAGTACATCCTGATGTGAAAGTCAGGAAACAAAAGCCTGTTACTTTTTCCAAGATCTTGGTAAGACTTCTAACAAAAAGGATGATCCAGGACACTGAGGAACTTCTGCATACACTTACCATTGCTTATCCAAAAGATTTACAGAATTTTCATTACTCTAGTGTGAAAGAATGTAAACACATCCCAACAATACTAACTAGCTTCAGTGACAATATATTATTATTGCTTTGGTTTTACAGCAAAAATCCATTTCATGTGGATTTCACTGAGTTCATGATGTGATCTCATCCAAAGCAATTGGGAGTCTGTGTCATAACTCAGCTGCTCCACTCCAACCAACCACTCCAAGAGAGATGGGCAGGGGATTGCTAGCTGCAGGAAGGACATTGTGGCCAAGGGCCACAAACAAAACACAGGGTGGAAAACACGTGCTGGGAAAAACGAAGGACTCTGCAAAATGTAAGCTGAACGATGTCCTTTTGCACAGCTTCACTGACAAATCCACCAGCTGATGCAAGCAAATAGTTATATAAGGAGCAGTTAATCTCTCAAATTGCGATTATTTTTTTCCACCGAATTAGCAGAGCAATACCGGTATGTCACGTACCTCACTACTGCCCTCTACTGAAGGAAACCAGCGTGCTTAACTGTACCGCAACCTTATCTAGCTACCCCTTTCATCATACCCAGATTTCATTTAAAGCAGCCAGAAAACTCGGCTTCCTAAACTGCCTGCAGCCTACATTTTCCAACTACTAAAGACCATGTCATGGTCTCCTGCGCGGAAATTGGATGTTGCTAAACAAAAGAAAATTTCATTCTGCCCCATCGCTTTGGATCATTGTTTTCCTTTTCCGGTTAGGACTTTTTCCTGTTGATTTCAGTAGAGCCAGCTTTCCCCCTTTGACTCAAAATATTCAGAGATTCAGAGTCCAAATTAGCAACCAAGTACTCTACAAATGACCTGTACCATCAGGTGGACAGATAAAGCAAAGTCCAAGATACAACAGCTCTCACTGTTTTGTAACCCAGTGAACACTGCTGAAATGGGGTAAATCACTAGCTTGAAAATTATTTATAATTTATAAGAGAGATAAAATTACCTATCCTTTTCTTAATGTATTACTATTACATTAAGTAATTTTACTTAATTATTTGTGTTTCTACAGAAGTAGATGGTTTCAGACAAAAATATCCAATATTCACACATGTAAATAGATGCTATTTTAAGACAGAATAAAATTTAAATTATTCCTTTAAAAAAATATATGTTTTCTTTAAGAACACATACCTCGAGTTTACATGGGATTTCTATTCATAAAACTGCCTCCTTAGGTCAAAGATCAAAAATTAGTGAGGGTCCACAACATGCAGGGCTTTAAAAAATGTCACATTCTTTCATTTTCAGCATAAGAAATGGGCAACTTGTTCAGGGCAAATACTTGTTTGAACTGAGGATTTTATTATTAATCTCTGACGACTGCTGAATTTAGGGTCACAGTAAGGGTTGATTAGGTACAAGGTGCACAAAGCTCTCCTCTGTCAATGCTATTGAATGAAGCAAGTAATTTAGATTCAGAATTGGTCTTGGATTGAAGCTCACTCCATTACCGACCATTTTCAATTTCAGCTATACAATAAACATCAAGCTCAGCAAGGAAATTAGTACATTTGGTAATGTATTGGGAGAGATGGGTGGGTCTCTGACAAGATGACACTTATCACCAAAGCTTCAGTTAATGAAACCCTTGAGTGGTTTCTGCGTTTGACATATTTTGACATTTTTTGAAATCACATCCAGCGGGTTTTTTTACCCCACAATGTTGTTCTTTATGAGAAAAAAAACCATCTATCTTTAAAATGAGTACTAAAGTAGTGCAATATTATTGGAAAAAATTAAAGAGATGCTGACTGCATTGAAGGCAAGGGGGAAGAGAATCTGACTTTCTTTAAATGCAGAAAATACACCAGAATTTGAAGGATTTAAATGGAGGAGATGCTGATGCTAACGCATTTTCAGAAAAGAGCTTAGATTTCAACAGGCGTATTTGCCATTAGTCTATTTGCTCTGAAAATACAATAAACTATAACAGGAAGTCTGTCATAAGCGTGACTGCAGGAAATGTTTAGACTTAAGTTGTTCACCTTTGTTTTTAACCTAGCCACACAAAACTTATCATAAAGGACTATAGAAGGTTTATCATTAATGAGATTAAAATACTAGTTTCTACTGTAACATGAAACAGTGAAACAAGTTTTCCTGGGTTCCTTTCACAACAAAACTTGTTTCTTTTTTAGTGTCCTGTTCTTAATTTTTTATTTAAGTTTGAAATAATGACAGCAAATGAGAAGATAACTAGCTATATACCTTGAGCAAACCTACTGTACAAAAGACACAAAAATATGTGCAAAAATGAAAGCAAATGAGGAGACAGAAAGGGAGAATGAACAATTGCTGGCCTAAAAGTAGCGTGCTCTAGCTGATGACCCAAAACCACCACAATAGCTGTCTGATCACTTTAAATGCTGCTTTGTAGCTATGTCGCACCTACAATATAAGACTAGAATTAAAAAGAGTCAGAAGAGACAGAAGACTTGGAGATCACTAATTCTGAGCGGTTTGATATTTACTCTTTTGCTTTCCTGAAAGCTAAGGGAAATTATTATGGATTCATATATTTCAGTCTCACACAGCTCTATTATTGTTCATTTTTTCATTCAGAGCTGAGAACAATTAAAACAAAAAATACAAAGCAATTTAAACAGGGACATTCCTGAACTCTACTAGACCTACAAGGCAACACTTACAGCTCCAGTTCCTAGCCGGGTGGTCCCTTCCAAAGACTTTTTTTCAACACAAGTGGGAGGTCACCTTGAAGATTTCAGGGACAGGGATTGTATTGTACAGGATACATACTCCTGAAGAGTTGCATTGTGTTGCAATGCAATTTTTATTTAAAACCTTGCCCTCCCATGACTCTGCTCTAAGCACTTCCCTTGCCTCCCTCAGTCAAAGTTTAAGGTGGCAGAGCAAGTACCATGCGTATTTCTGCCCTCTTGAAACCCTAAGGCAGGGATAATAGAAGATGATATCTTCTGAACCAAAGAAATTCGGTATCACAAAAGAGTTAATGATTATTTCTCTAGCTTTAGAGGATTTGTTTTGCTTTGTTTTGTTTAAACTGGGACAGTTTCCCACAATACTATAACCAAAATCTGCCATATCCTACTGCAGCTTCAGATCTTTCTGACCTTGTTTCAGCTTACACTTCAAGATGAGTTCAAGCTACTCAGGCTGCAAAATATCAGTATCATTATTATTAAAGTCTCAGTAGTACCCAAAAGATATACTACATGCTTGGAGTACTGATGCTTCTGGGATTCCAAAAAATTCACTTAGAAGTATATCGTTAGCTTCAAGCAAGACAGTATGTGTAAATTAGGGATGACCCAAAAGCTACGATGAATCCCAGTGACAATTTAGGTAGTCACAGGTCTGCGTTTCAGCACTGGAGATGGTTAGATACAGATTCTCTAATCTGACCCACTACTTTAATGCAATAGAGATAAGGAGAAAAAAGTTAGACATCACATGGTTGGGGTATTTTGTCTCATCTGTGTCCAAATAATCAGAATAAAAGGAAACCACATTTCTACTGGGTACTTGGAACTGAATAAATAGTTCAGATGTCACCCTGTAATCTCAAAGCAGGAGTGTTTGGATCCACACACCTTATTCTAGAAAGTTTTAAAAATCAGATTTAATCTTTCAAATCACTAGATATGATTCCAGTAAACAGAATTGTTTAACTACCACACAATGTGATGTGTAATCATTTTCTGACAATATTTACCAGAAATCTGGGTAGCTTTTATACTTTTGACTCAGAAAACATTTAGCCTGTTTCCAGTAATAAAGATACCTGTCAGTATGTAACAGATAGGAATGCACATACTGAATAATCTTAACTTGTTCAGTCAAGCAAGTTTTCATAGTAGGAAAATTCTTGTATGGCCTCAGATCTAAAATGCTTTTTGATCCTGCTAAGGCTTAATATATACTGCAGCGACTGTATCAGAAATAAGATCAAACTAAGCAAGTTAATTCCCTGCTTTATTGTATTTTTTTTCCCTAATACAGAGCCAAGTCTCCAAACTATTCAGTCAGTACTCAGTGTTGAGTCAAGATGATCTTCCATTATCATTGCCCAAGTAATGGCTGGTTTGGTTTGGATAGGGAACATAAAATACAGCGTTTACTGGATTTAAATCAGTAATCTGTCACGCCACCTTCTTTTCTCTGTCCATTTGCCGGCACAAGACTGGCTGAGTCTATTCCTACTTCCTCCTAACTTACAAAACCAAAAGCTCCAGATGTGGTTGGCTGGAGCTGCCAAATGCTGGGAATACCCCCTTGTCTTTCCACTGCAGCAGCAGGATAGTATTTAGAGGTGGTTTTTTCTGCACTTCCATTTCCTCCTTTCTTTTACAAAAGCCCACTTCTTCAGCATATCTTCATGTGACAGACTATCTCAAGCCATGCAACCTATCTCTATGCAAGGGGACTTTTTGGACTCCCTCACACCTCATACCACTGGTGGCCTCTCTCCTGGAGGCCTTCTCCTGGTCTTTCACCTGAGTAACTGACTATGCATCCTGCATAGGTTCCTCCCTAATTTGTTTTTCACAATGTAAACTACTGTCTTATTCTGCCTCTCTCTGCAGCCCATCTTTTTCCACTATTAAAGAACAGGCAACTGTAAGCAGTACTAAAATTGTTTTCTTCATACTTCTAGAAATAAAGTAAATTTTAACTTAAAACTAATATACATATATATAAAAATCATTAATCGCATTTTAACAGTTTATCTAGAAAGATGAAGGCTGGATTTTCTGCAATGTATTTCATTTTGCTGACATTCCAGTTTTCTGTTTGGGGAGAAAAAAAATAAGAATAATAAAAGGAGGGGGAATCAACCAGCCACTGTCACATAACATTAGAAACATACAATATCCACCTGTACTTCTTCCAATCCTTTCTACATGACTCTTCAAAAAAAGATGCAGAAATAAAGTTTACTAGAGCACTTAATCTTTTTTTTCCAGTTTAAAGCAGGTAGCCTGTTTAAGTCCCAGGCCAAACACCCAGTCTTTGTTCCTTCTGACCTGTTGTACCCAGATTAACAAATCTGTGACCCATGAAACAAGGTTGCATCAGTGCAGATAGGGGAAACCAATTGCAACCTCCTCCTTCAGTCCCCAGAGAAAAGAGGGTATGTGGAAAACAGCCAAAGGTCTACTGAGCAACAAAACGGCTAAAGAAAATGTATAACAAAATTTTAATGTTCCTTTCCTTTGTCATATGCTAGAAGCAGGTAAAGGAGCGATCATTCTTATTCAAAACACCAATTTACAAAAATGTCTATAAACAATAAAACCTATTAAAAACGTTCTTGAGCAAAATGTTCTGTTAACTTATGTTCTGATCACCAACAGGAAACAATTAATAAAATACTTAATTTTATTATTAAGTGGTATTTTCCCTATTATTTCCCCAGTCAGCCTTGTTTACTGTAAGAAAGCAACAGCATAAAAGGACCAGGCGAAGCATGGGTTCCCTGTGGTTGTCCAGAAGGCCAGGAAGGGCTGGGAGCCAGCAAGAGAAGATGGGAAGAATTAGGAGGAGCACACAAACATTCAGGAGAGCTTCCTGGATGTACCTCCAACCTACCACATGACAGACATGGTAATCTGAAGTACTCTACCATTAAGCTACTGACAATTACCAAAGCTTTAAGACAACTGACAGTATGACCATATTTGACACTATATGATAATAATTGACAGTATGACAATTTCCCAAAGGTTTATGAGCAATTAGATTTCCTTTTAATATTAACATATATTTTCTTGATGGATGTGGATTGTATAACTCAAAAAAAAAAAGCAATTAGGCTCTTTCCAATCATCAGTTGACAGTATCTATCCCTTTTCACCTGAATGTCTCTACAGCATCATCAAAAGCATTGAAACACTGAAAGGCACAAGGTTATAAATGATGCATTATAAGCATCTTCCATGAATCAATATAAAACTGTACGAAATCCAAATCAGAATTCATCAGCATCCACACAGGGTTATCTATAGCATGTATAAAATTCTAAATAGAATATTTGAGCTAACTGAAAGCACAGAGATCTTCTTTATCTATTCATATTTTGGCATGGCAGTGAAAAAAGGAAAATTTTCATCTACTCCAAAATCTTGGTCTTCTCAAAAACAACTTGGCAAAGAATAATGAGCAGATGACTCCTTTGAAAGACAGTATCCTTAGTTCAACTACATAGACTTAGCGTCCACTGAATTTCATAGTACTCAAAGGTTTACTGTAAAAGCTTTTTTTCAGAAATAAGTTCAAGGTTGCCTTTTTCTCCCTACTTTAAACCATTCTTCTAACTCCAACTGGTATCTCTAATATCCCTTAATGCCTCCCCTTTGACACCTCCCCAAATGCATCATTTTTCTCAATCACTCTAATGAAAGATTTCTGACACCCACATTCTCTCTCTGTTCATGATTCTACTTTGACTATAAGTTCCTCAGGTCAGGGTCTATCTTTTTCTTCTGTATTTGTACCTTATGTTATAATAAAAAGGGTCTGGACCAATAGCTAAAGTTTCAGACACCAATGTAATAAAAATACTAATAATTCTTGTAAGAGGTTTTAGGTTTCTGATAACGAAGTTTTAGCTTTTAGTAGTCATGGTAAGCTTTCTGATCATCCTTACACTTCTTAAAACTGTCCCAAGAACATAACTTATATTTAGAGCAACTGCAGCCTAGCAAAATGTATTACTGAAGCTGGACCTTGCATTTTCATATAAGTTAGAAAGTGAAGATTTCCTCAATTGGCCTGGTAAATCAGCGCATATTTTACAGGTATGTCTGATGACATGACAATTAGGGTGAAAAGGTTACAGAACGAAGCAAAGACAGAAACACAGGCAGTTACTTTGCTGTTTACAGGAATTGCTAACTTGTACACCTGGAGTAACACATGTGACTGGGGATTTGGCACATTCTACTATATGTCTGAACTAGAAACAACAAGGGACAGTGATGCAATTCAAAGGTTTAGAAAATAAGATGCAAGCAGAAAGGTTAAAAGAAATGAATTTCCATGGGCCACATAAAAGAAATAAAGGGGATATCGTGTTCAACAAAATACATATAAAGAATCACTTAAATGGAAGATTACTTTTCACCAGCCAATTCAGGTTCCAAACTTATACTGGCCTGTAAGAAAGGAAATGTTACAGTTAGATGTAGAAATTCCCTTAGTTATTATATTTGAACTAGTTTCACAAATTTCTAATGAGCAAGGTATGTGTGGAATTCCTGCATATAGGACTACAGCAGTAAAGAGATACTCCTCCACTTAAAATAACCTGACGGGCATCTCTCCCTGCATCAATATATATTAGCTAATTTTCAGCAATAAGGAAAAAGTCAGGAGGAAACATGGTGTTACAAATCCATCCTAGACTTTCCAACAGGATAAATTATCCTACTTAAATGATCAGAACTAAGGAGAAGAAAACACAGAACACATTATTGAACAGAGGACCCTAAAAAAAACTAGGCCAATGTTCACTTGGCATTTTAACTTGCTAGTTTGATCGCAAAGATGAGTCAGTATACATCCCACATTCAATGAAACTAGTGTCTTCATCCATGTACTCATTTCATGTATGCACGTGCCCTGCACAAGTAAAGAATATATGGCTATGATCAAAAAGCCCCAAATTAAAATCTCTTCAGTAACAGTGATCAAGTTTGCTTTATGTTTAGATCTTGCCTTTATCATACACATTTTTTAAATGGAACTGTTTAAGATTCCACACCCACACCCCCAAATTGAAGCTATAAAAGTCTTCCACATTTTCTAAAACTTTTCTTCATCTATTCAGAAAGAAAATTTCAATGTTTCAGCAAAATTCCTTTCCACTAAACTCAGTATACTAACACACTTTAAGATACACACATACACTCAGTTTCAACAAATAAGTCAGATTTCCTTAGAAAAGAAAGCATCATTCACTGCATTACCTAAGTATAAAAATGGGGAATAGACAGGGGAAAAGTGTAAAAAGAAAAAAAATTTTCCTCCCCCAAAACATTGGTTTTCTATTTTCTAACTAGTTGAACTGTTAAACAACACACTGAATCCAAAACTGTATGTACATACATCACTGACTTAACCTTGCTCTTGGAATCTCATCCTTCACAGTTTGTAGCTTTTTATTAAAGTTAACAATATAACCATTATACATGGGTTGTTTGCTTTTAGTAGAAAGAAAAACGTGCCTGTGTTTAATTAGGTTTGACTGTAAACGGTTGCAACTAGACTGTGAAGTGCTCATTGTAGAGAACGTGATGTAGGAACATGGCAGTCCCACTTTTGCTGCTGTTATTGTTTGTCTGGAGACACCTTTCCGCAAGACTAAATTCAACATGACAGGGTGCCTGTCTGCACTGTGACATCTGTATCACTACAGTAGGAAAAAAACAGAAATTAATTTTTAAATGAAATCTTAAAACATAGAATAGCTTGAACTAAGTCATACAAACGTAATAATAATAATAAAAAAATAAACACCCCTCCCTTTTCTGCATGTTTCTGTTGAACATGTTATAATTGTATCCACATTTTTTTCATTAATTCAGTAATTTTCATCTACTTGTATCATGAGCTGGACAAAAAACTTCTTTTCCAGTTTTCTGGAAACTTTTTTTTCCCCTTCACTATTGTTATATCACCATGAAAACAAAATGTTAATATTTGATCATGTATCAAATATTTTGCTTTGCATTTGAGATTCTTAAAACGTATTTAATCAAATTTAAAAGGTAATGTAGTAATTTAAAAATACATATTGAAATATTTTTTATTTTTCACTTTGAAAGTATTTAATTTTTTTAAAGGAATGAATAATGCCGTGATATAGATGAATTTGTTACAACGTTTAAGTGTCACTGAATCTGCTGCCTCTTTTTTTTTTTTTTTTTTTTTTTGGGGGGTGGGTGGGTGGGTACGGGACACATGGACATGGACAGGACACACCACAAACAAAACCCAAAAAGCCAAAACCTGAAAAACCAACAAAAACACTTAACTTTATCAGTTTGGCACTTTTCCTTCCAGGACAGTTTTTAACTATATTTCTTACTTTAGTGCTATATTGCTACAGTAAAAAAACAGAAGAGGTTCAAAGCATGAAGGAAAGATGGAGATAATACATTTTCTTTACCCCAGTCATGTTCCTATTCCATCATACATAGTCTTTTGATAGCCTTTGCCATTGTTACATGTTCACTCTGGTCCTGCAACTATTATCTTGCTATGGCAACATGAGTGACAGATATGTAAAGTATGAAACAAAGTAGTCAGTTTAGGTATGCTTCATTAATTTGACATAAACAACTTTTCATAATAATAATTTTTAGGAAAAAATGAAGTGATGAAACTGAAGGACACATAGACCAAAAAACGTGTCTCAAAACAAGAAATAGTTTAGAGTTCTGTGTGAGGAGAAATTTGTTTTCTCTTTCAAACACAGAACATCATAAAGCTCTATAAAAACCTTAGGATATAGAAAATACTAATTTTCAAAACAGACTTTAAACCTCAATTTTTTTCCTTATTTATTTACTGAAGTTAAGTCAAAGTATTAATGTACAGATGATTGTCTCCATGCTTCAGCCTCTTACTTTATAACCCAGTCAAAACCAGTTCCTAGTATTGTATTTCCCTCTATACTGTGAAGTTAATAAGTATTTTGTGCCCACTGCCCCCATCTACAAAATGACTGCAGAGATTTTATTTCAACTTTCAAATAGACCATAAAACATCATAGGCTGCAAGCAGAAACTAGTTGAGCAAAATTTCTTAAATGGTTGAAGTTTTGCAAGCTTAAAGCAGATGAAAGGAAGGTGTTATAATGGAAACTTGCAAAACCTGAATTCTTAACTACCATTTATAGGGTTCATTATAGTTAATAGTGAGTTTTATTGCATTGTTCCACTAAACAACAGAATAACCCTCTATGAAAAGTTATATGACATCAATAGCAGTAAAAATATTCAAGACAGGAGCAGACATTAGTAGGAAATCTCTTCAACTGTGTTAGATAATTTGACTAAAATATGAAAGCTATGGAAATTTATTTAAGAATCAACAACTAGTCCTACTCATCTGTGAGCATTACTCCCCAATATTCTCAGTGAACTAGAAACAGTACTAGCGAGGATAAAACTACATATGAGATTTCCACTCTTCCTTAAATTTACCATATTTTGTTTACTTTGTATATTTTAAAAGAGGTATTACCTATTGAAAAATTTATGCTTATCTAATTTAGATATACTTCAGTTCTCACTTTGAAATTAAATTAGAAAATATAAACAATAACAGACTAAGAATTACATTGTAATTGTAAATATACAACTCTATCTTGATGTTAATATATCACTGACAGTCTTTAACTAGCCTTCAAAATGTCTCTGCTGATGAAGGACTAAGTCTAAAATACAGCAACATAAGTTATGAACCAAGGGATATATTTTTTTTATTTATATATGAATATATTTTTTATTTGAAATTTAAATTGCTAAGACTTGTTAATTTTTCTAATAAATAGTATAACAAATTAGGAGCAAATTATTAGAATTTGATTGCATTATCAAAAAATTTACATTTTAAGCTATAAAAAATTAATTAATGAAGGATTAATGTTTAAAACATATTTAAATGTTCTAGTTATTGTTTCTGTTTTTAAAGTAGACCATAGATAGCTTTTCTTATTAAATAATTTTAAAAATATATAGTATTTGCTTTTTTGTGAGGGATTTTTATGAAATATATCTACTTTTGTCTTGTATATAAAATGGCTGTAGCTCAAAAAAGTGAATAAAATTACATTCATATATGTTTTCATGTTCTAAATTTGAAAACATGGAACTGACATTTTTTATTTCAAAAGATAGTATTTCTTCTTTCAATAGCTATTTTAGCGACAGTACACAAATTGTAACCTATGCCTAAAGACATCTTTTTTGTCTGCATTTCCAAACTTCTGATTTTTTTAATTACAAATATTTTCATTTTTATTTTAAAATATTCCAGAAAAATGATGCCTATGCAATCATAATTGCTAAACATGTCTATGTTATATGTAATGTAGAAACAAACAAAACAGTATTTTGAACAGGTGGACCTTTAAGAAAAAGATGCCTAATTATTCTTATACTGTTAAAATTATTTCAATTTTGCATCAGCAGATACACATTTGTACATCAGAAACAGGTGTTCATCAAAAAGATGATGAAGAGATACTGCAGTCTAGGTTCGGAACCTCGCCTGCATGGTGCGATGACAGATAAATTAGAAAAATCCTACTAAACATCCCTCTACACTTCAGAAGGAGATTACACCTTTTTAAAAAGGCAAAACACGCAGTTCAATTACTTATTGTCTTGGCATGTGGTGGTGATGAAAGAAGGAGTCTTAAACATCAATAGAGCTAAACTAACTTCCCAGATGGGCTTCAGAAGAGGGAAACCTTCTGCAATCCACCTGCACATAAAGCAACTTTCTTCTATTTGAAATAAAATAAATGTTTCCCCACCCATCCATTCAAATCATCCCTTTATCTTAAACAGCTATTTGATACGCACCTCCTTTTCTTTTCACCTACCAAAAATAAAGAGGAAAATCTTGTAGAAATAAAAAGTTGCTGTCTACAGGATTACTTCTATGAATCTATCTCTATTGCCCCACCTGTTTAGCATCCAAGTTTCAGTGTAATATTCATTGTAAATGCATTTTTCATTTAATGTAAAAGATATAACAAAAATGTTGTATCACTGAAAATAATCAACAAGTGCAAAAAGCAGAGTGGTGGATTCATCAAATACACATACACACACGACGTTCTAATGCTTGACCAGAACATACTTCTTACTTGCCTGCAGTAAAATTGTTCTTGGATCCCTGAAGAATCCAAATTGCTGTTTTAAGTAAAGCAAAGTTATTTACTAATGTATTCAACAGGTGTAATTTAAGATACTGTGTACACTGGTATATATACCACAAGTGAAGTAAGTGTGTGTGTAACCGAAACCAAAAGAAATTACCAAAAGCTATTAAAGCTTTGTAGTTGCAAATTCATACTTAAGTTATGAAAAACCATAAGGTTACGTAGAGGTAGAGATGACAATATGAGAAATGGGAAAGAAAAACCCTCTTCCTACTGTCCTACAGTCTGAATTTGTTACCCTAGCTGTTGAATACAGAACACTTTGGACTTAATTCAAATCATGGTTTTATATATCTCAATAGGTGAACAAGGAACTGCAGGAAAATCATCGTACGGAAATAGCCGGGAAGAAAACGATACTTCTGTTCAAATGAATGTTTCTTTGTGAACTCTGAGGTTCAATACAGAAGTCCTGGAGTGGAGTTCAATGTATGCACTAGTGTATTTCAATTGGAGGATGACCCTGTATGATATTACTGTTAAAAGTCTCCAGCAAGAAGGAAGAAAAGGAACCTACTACAGGCAATGCTTAAAATTAAAGCAAATTTCTCTGTTAATTTGTTATTGGATACTTGTTCTAAGATACTTTATGCATTTTCAGAATCGGTCACTAGAAACCAAATCTTCACAATTTGAAGAGGGTTCTGCAAGTGAAATGACAGGTACAGGTTAGATTAAATCACCTAATTATTGTATACAGAGACTTTATTACTGTTGTTGACACTTTAATCAGAAATAAACCAACCTGAATCTTAGATTCCAAGCTAGTATATCTTGAAATCAGTGAACATGAAAACTATTGAGGGGTGAAAAGAAGAACAACAGTGCTTTCTGCTGTATACACAGTCATTTTAATACATAAACCCCCAAGCTCTACTGCAGGTACCAGGAATGTTTTACTCTCTAGTTTTGAGCTTATCTCCTTTAGCTGCAGCTCCATGTTAAAGAGAAGGCCAGCAATAATCAATGAGATTCAACCCTCAAGCTCCAGACAAGATGCCAACACAGCCCTCAGTTGGGCAAAATTTGGATGCCCTTGATTTAAGCTTTCTAAGCCTCTACAGTTCCAGTTCAGGAGATTAATAAAATTCCCATAGCTCATACTTCTCAAAAGATATTTTTTGCTTGATGCTCACTATATTATTAATAGAACTATACAAAACCCAACTGTTTCAGAGAATGAAATACACTTTTATACAATTCTTACCAAGCACAACCAGAGCAAAGCCAACACTATATTCCTGCTTAATAACTAAACTTCTAAGTAGTAGCATTTCACAGGTACTACATTTGTGTCCACCTTCACCCAGAAAAGATGCAGCTTTCTCTTTATGCCGTCAGTTTAAATGGGAGCATGAAACTTCTTCCATATTCATCTGATCCTCAGAACAGTCTGGCTGGTTGTCCTTTAATGGTACAGAGACAATTGTGTTACACCCCTGCTTGTTCAGCTCCTTTCTTCTTTCATTCTAATATTTATATGATTACCTTTCTTAAGTAGCTTTCCCGTGATTTTTCAGCTTTTCATACCAGCATCAAAGCTATCAGGGTTAAGTTAGTTTTTTAATTCTTATGGTAGCAATGTACATCGACAGCCAGCAAAGTGAACTCTACTGGTAACCCTGCCATAGACAGATATTGTCCCTGTATCAACAAGGTTGGGCTGACAATCCACACTGCCTCTACCAGAAATGGCAATCTGGCTATTTCAGTTTCTAACCACTTATCCCAGTCTTCAAATAGGCTGGCCCTTGTACAGCATCAAGTTCATATTAAAAAAAAAATGTTAAAAAAATATATATTACTACTTTTTTAGAAGTTTGCATAGTGCTTTTAATCAGCAGAGTATAATTGCAATGAAGGTAAATTGCATAATAAATAGCAAACCAGAGTAATGACAGAACATTGTTATAATACTATTCCTCCGTTACATAAATCAGAAAAAATAAAAACTGAGCCAGTGTCATGCATTTAAAAGCATGCATGTCATCGAATACTAGTTGAATATGAACCTATTTTTAATAAAGTCTGCTAATCACTACATTTGTGTAATAGAAAACTGCAAACAGCCTTCTGAGTATCAATTTGCAAAGACTGCTGTAACTTCAAATATTGTTATAAGATACAGTGAAGCAACAGCTTGGTCTAATACTATTCAGCAAACAGCTTATGACTTACAAAATAAGCAAGCCTTATACTGATCAATTTGAACTTTAAAATTTTCCCATCTCTGCTTATGACTAAGGTGATTTGAGAGTCATCCATTTAAAATTAATATACAAACAGATGCTGTCTCCTAAAGTAGCTGGGGACATGGGGTGGCTACAAACGCTGTTCTTCAGCATTATTCTTTCTGAATGGACAGGTAACTGAAAATAAACACAAGCCAGGTTTTTTTGATAAACCATGATAGATAAACATCATCCAGATGCCCAGTCTCCTATTTTATCATCACTTTCAGAAAAATTGCTTCTGTACTAAAAGTGCTTCACACCATATTAAATGAAAAATGCTATTTATTATTGCATAGTTTTGAAAGTACTTTCTTCATACATAATGGTGTATGTATATTTTTATTATTATATATATTTCTTCATACATAAGGCTACGAACATCACAAAGTTTTGACTGAATTTAACTGACGGTTTGTTCCAGCATCTTTAAAACAATCCACTGGAAAGCTTAATAACAAGAGCTCTGCTCTCAGTTACCTGTCGCTCCTTGTTTTAATCAAATGGCTTAAGTAGAATTTTTAAAAAAGATGAGCACTAACAAGCTAATACCTGCTGATTTCACAACTGTAGCAGTTAAGTGGTTTAGAAGAACTCAGCCTACAAACAGATGAATTGCTTTCACCAGATGTTTCCTTATTTGCCAAGTCTCCAGCCATCCTGCCTTGGGCATTCTCCTCATTTTGTTTGTTTTCTCTTTCCCAAACTGTTTTTTTCTAGGTGTACTTTTAGCTATGCAGACTTCAGATTAAAAAATCCCTTCTCTTTGTGAAAACAAGCTTTAAATTTTCTGTAAATATTTTTCATCATAAGAGAGGAAAACCTCTAGTCTGGAGTTTGTGCTTATTTCTAGTTTTCTAGTTTAATGTTTTGGCAGTCTCTCAACTGGCTTGTTCCAAGTTTCATCTGATAAAATCTCTCCATTTCTTTGGGTGATTGATGATAACAAGAGCCTACTTCTGGGTTTTTAAAAAGTGCTCAATCTCCTGCTATTTTTAGGAGCCCAAAGCGTAGCACAAAAGTTTCACACTGACAGGGACATTCCCTCTCCTTCACCCATTGAGGAGCTGCTAAGAAGACGCTGCTGATCAGTGACAAGAAGAAAGGAGACAAAAGCCAACAGCAGAAACAGCATGCCAAAATCTGAAGTGGAATGGAGCTTGGAAATCTGTACCAAAAAGGCAGTAAACATGGATCAACCTCCTTTTTCTTAAAGTATCTGATGAAACAGATGGAGAGAGATACTTGTTCTCTTTTTCTGAAAGGATCCAATGTTTTTTAAAAGATTTAAAACTTGAGGAAGAAGGGAAGGAAAAAAAGAAAGGAACAAGGAAGCTTGGGAGGAATAGGTTTTAGGTTAAGTGATACATATACAAGTTCATGCATTTGCTAGAGTTCCATCTATATACAGTTAACCAGAGTGGCAGGCACAGGAAGCAATTTTGTTGTCAAAGTTCTGAGAGTTTCAGCCATTTCAGTGATCCTTATGAGCACTTTTAATTGAGAAATCAGTCTCCAGAGTTCATAGATTCTTCCTTTACACAATAATTAGGGATTTAAAGTCTTTTAAGTTACTTATAATTGTTCTCTTGCAGCATGTTGTTGCTCAAAGTTGCAAAAAAGTATGGAAAAATAAAAGCATCTGTGAAATAGCTTTCATCTTACTTGATGAAAACCTTACTGTGTTCTGTCCTTCATTCTAAGTCAATCTGTTGTACCCTTCCTTTTCATACTTCCACCTTTTTTGAGTCTCATGAGCTGTCCCAAGCCTGATCAGTTTCCAAGTATTTACCCTGGTTCCTTGGTACAGAGCAGCGTGGTTTGAGCTTACAGCACCAAATTTAGTCCAGATCTTACCTTCCCCATAGCCAACTGACAATTCTATGGAAATATTTTAGCATGTTTCTTTCAGAATATATCTATTTTAAAAAATGGGCTGCTATGTATCTTCAGGACAAATATTTATAGAAAGGTGCTTGTAGACCTTCATATATAGTTATCTTCATCTCAAAAGATTAAGAAATTACACCCTGGAAAAGAATACACAGTTCAAACTGAAATTATTTTGGGGTTTCCTTTTTTTTTGGTTTGTTTGTATTGGGAAAAAGTTACTAATTATACCCCACCACTTTAAAACAATGCCTTTAAGCTAATCTTTCATCTTTTCTATCATCTTGCAAAACACAGGTCTTTCCCCCTACAAGTCAAAGATGCTTTACCTTTGATTCAAGTATCTTATTTGGAATCATTGAGTCTGAACAAAGGAAGCACTAAGATTAAGCCCAAATTGTGGCCTTCTGTTTTAATTACCAACCTATACCAACCTTTATGTTTGGTTTTTACCTTGTGCAGCATACCATTTACCACAGTTCAGTGCAGAATTTAACATCAAGACACAGAGCCCCAGTACTAACGAGGAAGTTCACTGTGCACTACAGTAATGCGCTGCCACTGGAAATCTGTGACCAACTGTGAAGTAGTTGCACCCACAACCCAGACTCTGTTCCCTTATGAAAGCCACCTCCCTCATCCCACAACGCAGTACACGAAAGTGTACAAATTCGAAGGTGTTAAATAGCTTTCTTGCCTATTTTACTCTACCGATTCTCAAGAAATGCCAAAATTTTAGTGATCAACATATTTTTATTATTGCTTTATGATTCTCTATTCTCTTTCTGCTCTTTGTAGCAAACAATATCAACTAACTTTGCTAACTACTTTAAAAACCAATTTTTCTTAAAGAAGCTGCACAACACAAGTTGCACTGAATTTTATTAATCCATCAGGGGTTTGAGTGCCATGCTGTTGTTAAAATAAATCATGCAAACATCTAGAATCCTGTTCATTTACAGCTCCTTAGCAAGTGGTTTACACCATAATGTTATATTTTTTATGATAACATACAGATTAATTTACTTATGATACAATCATGTAAATTTGCTTTTAAAATAATATATGCATTTGAAAACATTTCTGTATTTGATGGAGAAAATTCTTCTGCCTTGAACATCAATACTATATATGCTATTTAGCTTTGATATTGCTTGTTGTAATTTTGCTGCTGCTTTAAAGAAAGCATTATTTAACAGGACCTTAATTAGATACACTTTTAACCTTACAATAGCAAGGGTCAGTTAATTTTACCCTACAGCTTACAGAATCCATGCTTGTTAAATAAATAAAATGAAAAAAAACAAACCCCTAACTAAAAAACCACTGAGTTGATTTAAAGGGAAATAACAGTACAGCCTCATAGGGCCAATAAAATTACAGCTAATCCTTCTGGGAATCCAAATGGCAATAAAGTGAAAGTGAGTACAGATTAACACATTGTAAATCCACTTACTACCCAGAAATGTTTACACAAGGATTTGCCATTGCCTGTTACCATTCGATCAGCATTTAATCACACAGTTTGCCAAGATTTTACTGAAGAGGTTATTTCTATTTCCTACAGATAGAATTCAATTCTTTAAACACCCAAAACATCCTTTAATCAAGGGCAAGAATATGTATTGACACCCTATGAATGACAGAAAATAGATGTGTTTCTAGGGTTTCATACTGATGGCTTAGTAGAATATGAACAAAATACTGAAAGATCTAAAAAAATGCTTCAAGTGCAAATGATCCTGTCTGTTAATATTCCTGAATTTGAAATGCAGGCAAGTGCACTTTTCTTGTGCACTTTTTAAAAGCTATTTACTCGAGTCCGAAACAGCTTTTTCCTTACTGCTCACTTATAATACAAACTGCACTCACATGGAGGCCAACAGCCAGCAAAAACATATTTCCATTTTAACGCCTTTAGATGATCAAAGCATCAGCTTAATATAATCAGCTCAAATCCATTTACCAGTGAGCCTACCACTGTGCCCAGGGACTGTTTTCCTTTCCAGCCCTATCTATTCTGGAACAGGTGCTATAATAGTAAATTAATTAGTCTGTGGAGATGCACCTTGTTCTCCATCTCCACAGGCCTCTTGTGGGTCAGGGCCTTGAGGAAAATGCCATCTGGGCAGAGTTTCCCCCAGAGAAACAATCAAAGCCTACAGATTGCAGACTACAGAGGAAGGTTCATATGACAATTAACCTTATTAGTCTTTTTTTTTTTTTTTTTTTAAAAAAAAAAAAACGGTTGATAGTGTGTCAACATGTTGGCTCTATAAATAATCTGCTTCTCAAAATCATCAGTGCAACTAATTCAAGGAAATTACTTCTATCTAAAAATCCATTGAAGAAAATACAGAGTTCCTTGCAGTGAAAATATAAAGGTAAATAAATATTAAACAATAACTTACAAATATTAAACAATAACTTACATACCTAGAAATGCATCACAGAACCCTTCTAGAATACTTAAAACTTTAACATACTTTAAAAAATTGAAAAATTTTATTGTGACAATTTTATACACAAACTCAGAGGAATTTGTGTTATTAATAATTTTGGTTCTCTGTTTCCCACCATGTTTTTGCCAAATATCCAATTATCAACCAAATTGGAACTAAATTCAACATGTTTCACATGGGATATCCACATTCATCTTGATAAACATGATGAGTATTTAAGGTTTAACATAAGGCCATAAAATCTAGGGCTGAATTTTAGGTGTGTGGAATTGTTTTCACAAACAACACTGTGAAACAAATCAGAATTTAGAAATACAAAATGGAATGTGATAGGAAAGCAAAATCTCTATGCAACAAAATTATTTGCATATTTTCACTGGCAAAGAACAAAAACTAGGATGACAAAGCAAAAAGAGCAGCAAGCAGTTTAACATTTCACACCCTTAAAAAATACAATGTAAATTTATAAATATAAGGTAACAAAACCAATATTCCTAATGCACAACTTCAGGGAATAACTTCTTCAAACATATTTTAGTTGGATAAAAAACCCAACACCTAAATTTATATCATAAGAAACAAAGCCAAGTGATTAGTTCCCAAGATGTTTCGATAACTTTTGACATTCTGCTTGTGAATCATTTGATTTCCTTTTATATTTATTTCTTATTCAACTTACAAAACAATTTTTATAGAGAGACTTTTATTCACAGTTTGCTATGTTTAATACTTGAAAAATGTGCTATCTGGATGGACTACGTAGGTCAGACAGTTTGTTCTTGTTCCCTCCACGCTGAGGTTTTCAGTATGAATATCTAATAAGTTTACATCTAGAGATGTATTTTTTGATTTTTTTAAAAAAAATTAAATTCCGTATTTTTTCAAGGAGTTGCGCAAGGAAAATTTGTTAACATGAAAAGTATAGAAACAAAGTTAAAGCTGACATTCATTGAAAATTTTAAGGATCATTAAACTGCAATAAGCATTATTAACAAATACATTTTAGTATGCCAGACAATATTTAAACTGCCTTGAAATACAAAACAGTTAATTTTTTACAGCAAAAAGATGACTTTGAATGATTAGCCAAATTTAGAATAGTGTTTACTATTTAATTCTTTCAAGTGCTATCTCAACTGTCTACATGCGTAATAATAGTTGTGCATGTCATCGCTTTTTTCATTGTATGTATTACCATAACAAACTTTTTGGAAAAGTTAACAAAATATTTATTCTTCAGTCTAAGTACTTATGGAGTTTTTCTATTTTTCCTATGGGGGCCGGGGGAGCAATTGAAGTTGAATGGGTAGGGTGCTAATCTGGACAGTGCGAAACCACTTATATTTACTTTTAATAAAAGCAGGAGGAATGGAGTCATAGTTAAACTAGAGCAAATATTATGTATTGTCATTGAAAAAGTGCCAGTCACAACTGCTAGAATTACTTCCTCTGTACATTACTGAGCTGAAGGGGTGGACAGAGCAGGATGGAAGATTAACAGAGGACACACACTAAAGTAATTCAATGAAGCAGCCATAGGAGATGAAATATGATGTGTGTACTCATTGAAGCAGCTGAAAAATGAGCTACAAGGAACTGTATTGCATGAAGCAAGCGCAAGAGATGAGATGCACTAAAGGGACTAGCAAAAGCCCTAAAGCATTTCTTCCAGTAAAACGAGTCTCCCTCCCTTTTACTACCTTCCCTGAAGCACCAAAACAACAAAATAAATGACATTGAATTTCCTACTTGTCACAATTTTTTTTCAGATCAGCAGAAAAAACATTCAGAAGATAATAACAAGTCTTACTCTAACATACTTGATCGCAATATGCTGGAATGACAACTTGCACCACACCACAAGTGATGGTTAGCACATCAGCATTACAGAATTCAAGTAGTGCAACCCGTAAGTTCACCTACTCTTTTCCTAGGTATCAGCACCTCTCCTATCCTCTGTCTCTAAGCAGGTAAGAGACCTGCTATATACACCCCACATACTACAGTAATGATAGGGCTTTTCACACTAACCCTTCTCAAGAAAAATGGGAAAGCAAGCAGTATTTTGTTAGATATACATTGTGGTCACGCTTACAAACAAGAGTGGTAAGTCTTAGAGGCTTGAACCCAAATGGAATCTGAAAGTACCTACAGTGGGACCAAGAAGGAAATTTTAGTTATTTACTCCTTTTGCAATATCCCTAGTTATGTATTTTTGTATACTGTACTCTGGATTGTCCCACAGTACCCAGAGCTGCTAGAATAGCTTCCAAGATTCAAAATAACTATAAAGGAATTGTGGCACCCAATGGGCATTTGAAACAATTTGAATTGTAAAGCTTCTCTCAAGTCATTACTACATGCATTTGGATGTTTACTGATACTTAGGTCTTTCACCTAAAAACCTGAAATTCTGTCTGCAACTATCATAAAGCTATATCTTAAGGAAAAATCTTTTAGGGTTTAAGGAAAATTAAGCTAAAATAGTTCTGAAGTTCTCCAAAATATTTTCAGAACTTAAAACAGTAGCCGTTTCAAATGTCTAATTCTATTGCTGCTGAAGAAACTTATGGATGAGACATTTTCAGAACAAACGATAACAACTCTGTTTTCTGGTATTCAGACTATAAAAATGAGAATCTACTGCCTTTGGAAGACTTGCCCATTGAGACAAGGCAAACTCCAGTATTAGCTGTGACTATACTTAAAGTCAAAAATAGCGCTGGAAGAAGGAATTTTAGAGGAAAGAACTAAAGTGAATAGTCACAAGTTTCTAGAGCTACACAGTTTACCCGAGAGCTCTAAAGAAACTCAAACATGAAACTGCTGAGTTGTACCCTAGTTTTCAACTTGGAGCTTAACTACCAGTAAAAACGCAAATAGTATTAGGAATTACTAGCAAATCAGTTCAGAACATGAAAGAATATAATTGTGGTACCACATACATCTAATATGTACTGACAGATTGACCACACTTCTTGGAAGATATGGAGGCCAGAAAAAAGCAACACAGATGAACAGATATAAACCAGCTTTTGTCTTGAACATCTCGGCCTCACTGAGAACAGTGTGGTCATGAATTCGAGGAGGGGGGAACTGTTAGTCACTGTTTCTAACAACAGAAAAAAAGCAAAGGCGCCTTTAAAAGCTCCTGCCTGATATTTTCATTAAACACACAGAGTATGTATGTTACCAATTTGATTAAATTATATAACCAATGATCATAAATAAGTTCTGGTTTTCAAAAGGGAAAAAGTGATGCAATGCATTCAGCAAAGAAAAGTCCCTACTATTAAATACAACAGCCTGAATACTGTGCCTGAGCCCCTTGTTACTCAAAGGAGAATATCATGGAAAGAATTATATACATCTTACCTAGTTCTTATATTCTCTTCTTCTATGCTATCAAGTGCCAACAGGAACATGATGGTCAGCTATACAGAGCTTTGGTCTGATCCATCACATTAATGTGTTACATATGTGTAGCGCGTTAACCTTACCTGTCTGCCTCCTCTCATCTCTCAGCTGCTCAACAGTTTGTTATCCCTTCTCAAATGTGTTTTCACAGAGGCACCACCAGCATTCCCTGACGGGCTCTGCTTTGACCAGTAGTGGCACCATTTTGGAGCTGGCTGGAGTGGCTCTATCCAACATGGGGGCAGCTCCAAGCCTCTTTTCACAGGGGGCTGTATCCCCCCCTACTCAACCTTGCCACTTAAAGTAAACACAATATGTGTCTCCTAATATTACAATGATGATAAGAGTAATTCTACAGATGTCAGAGGGATGACTCATACGCACTAAGAGGAGGGAGGTATTCACAAAAACCTAATGAGGTTGATCTCCCTACACACACTTGCTGTGGGAAAAAGGCAAAAGATGTGTGCTTCTAGAAATGTCCTGGACGAGCTTCTCTCCCTCCCTACTGGCAACACAAGAAGCCAAGGGACATTAGTATCACTAGACTAAACCTAATCCTTGTGAGTAACCCTGTACGCATGATCCCTTTTTTTCTCTGTAATGCTCAGAACACTTTGAATAAAAGAAATGTAAAGAGATATGCAAAGTAATGTTCTGGGCCCTTAACACTTAGGGCAAAATATTAGCTTAATATCACATTAAAACTATCAGCATATTCTGTGCAAAGCTGTTAACCAGCTTGGTATTTGCTAAAAATGAGACAATTTTCCCAAAGCCAGCAACTTCTTCTAAACTCAGAGATGCAACAGGGTTAGTGAAAGGCCTGTATGCATATTTCAATCACTTTATCACATTAAACACTGTGATCCCTATATCTCTGTAGCAAATGATCATTACTTTTTTAAAAAGTATGTTTGCATGTTGAAGAAGACATTTTTATTATAATTAAAACAGAGATAAGAACCACTGACAGAGTAGGAAATTTTCTGTGTGTTATTCCTCCATTCCATAATTCTGTTTCTCTAATTTCACACATATTTAGCAACTTGTCTAGGGGGCATTAGTGTATTTGGTGACGAGATGAAGGCGAACTATGCAGGCCTGGCAAGAACTCCCTGTCACCAATCCTCCTGGGTCCAGAGATCAGCATTCTTAAAATACAAGGATTTGATAGAGTTAACGCCATCCCCTTGAGCAGATGGTTTGGAACATTCTGTCAACACTGCCACCGATTACTGCAAACAGATTCTAGTTATGCTGATAGCCCCTCTGGGACCCTAGCAAACCCCTGGCTAACCTCCACTCTGAAGTGCGAAATGTGCAGTTTCCAGGGCCCTGCCAAATGCCTCTTCCAAACACAGCCACTGGTATCTCTACACTGCAACTCCACAACTGACTGCTGCTCAGCACGGCAGTAATGGGGTTTAGTTTGTTATATTTTACACTGCTCATTGTAACCTTGCAAACAGAGACCACTAGATATCTTCCTCTTTTTTTTTTAAAACTGTCACATCTCAAGCATGGAGAGTGCTGTCATTCCCTCATGCAGCTTCAGCTATCCTGCCTACCTATTTGATAGCAAAACACTCTTGTGCATTCATAGACTATTTTGAATATATGAAATATGAGCTTATGTATTACATATTCATTAGGAACATTTTCTGCACTTCCTGAACAGATATGAGTCAGGCTGGAATCACAGTTAACACCACAGCAAAAAGCTGAAGCAAACTTGCTTCAAATTCTTATTAAAATAATATCTTATATATTAGCTTTGTATTACCCCAAATATTTTGCTCAACACCAATAAGCAACACCTGGCCTTTATGGATTCACTACTTCAGGATTTTTTCAGCATTGTAATTTTTAAGTCTCTATTTTTCTTCTAGGAGAAGCCTGGAGCAAAAGCTGCTCTTTTGTCCTGAATTTGGTATCTAACACTACAATACATACTGGTAACAGGCAGGGTCGGGGGGAAGTCCAATTTATCTTCCCAGCTGGAAGTCATTCTGCAAAGCAATTAACTGCTTTAAGAAGGATTAATATGCACTTCAAATTAGTGATGAAGACCGGGTCTGAGAAACAGCAAAACTGACACAAACTTTTTGTTCTGTCCTTTAGGCTAGGGCTTGCACAAAAGTCAGGTAAAACTCATAAAATGAAAAACCAAGAGGCTTCCTCACTCTTGCTCTGGCCAAATTTGTATCAGGGACAGTAGACATATTCCTGTGCAGCCACTAGCATCTCAGCTTCCATCATAAAGGTCACAACATCTGCTTTTCATACTGGTTACAAGCTTACTCCAGGGAACACTGCACATTTTGGAGCTTCCTTAATGCCAGATCCTTAAGAGACTCCAGGGGCTTCTGAGATCTTTCAGGAAATACACCAAGTACCAGACCAAACCTCAAGAGTAAGGAGGACTCAGATATCCATTAGGACTGCAGTGCATAGAAGCAAAGTCCATGGAGTG
This sequence comes from Falco cherrug, assembly GCF_023634085.1. Taxonomy (NCBI): domain Eukaryota; kingdom Metazoa; phylum Chordata; class Aves; order Falconiformes; family Falconidae; genus Falco; species Falco cherrug. The sequence goes on from NC_073707.1 coordinate 24,759,686, forward strand.
ACTGTTAGCTGCGAAGAGGAAAGGAAAACCCTTGGTTCTCTTGAAACACACTGCATCCAAGAAACACACACAGGCTCTGACTCCACCTCCTACACAAAGGAGGAAAAGGTATCTCTTTGCCCCTAACTAATTTGGGTTTTGGTTCATTCCCCTCTATCTTCTTCCTCGTCTACACCAACACAAAGGCATGCTATTTTAGTAAGTCAAAAGCAAACATTAACACAGATATTGACATAAAAACCCTCACATCATGGCAGAGTCACATGAACAACAGTATCATTTGTTTTAATTTTTTAATACTCACTGACTGCACATTTAGAACCAAAACTAATAACCAAGAAATTATCATCCTCTGTTGACAGTTCAACAGCACAACTTGATGTCCTCAGTCTTAATCTAGTGGAGAAATATTCACCAAAAACTGAAGTGAATTCCTTTTTGGCAATCCAGGCAGACACCAACGGCAGGAAGGCTAAACAAGCTGTGCCATTAGGACAGATGGTCCAGCTGACAGAAAGCTGAGGCATATTCAACAGGTTACATGGCTGTTTGCATAGGAATCATGTAATTTAAGGTCTTTTCATAAATAAATCTTTTATATCATCAACTTCATTTTAGCACTTCTAAGAAAAAGTGTGTTCATTTGGCCTGGTTCAAGTTTACATTCTTAACCGTAAGCTTTTGGATCAGACAGTCTTTCCCTATCCAGGCATACAGATTTGATACAAAGTGCCCCAAATCAGCAGAAAGATTCCCACAGTGTCTCACCAGCCAGAATCCCTAAGCATTGCTGTAATACATATAAAACCAATTATCAGTAGAAATATCATTGCAAGAGATACAGATAACAACAGTATTTCAACAATTCTTTCTTCCCCTCCACCAAAACCACATTCAACTTTTAGCCTGAATAAAAATATTGCAGCTTTGTGGGTAAAGATATATTTCAAAATTCAAAGTAGCTTACATTTTTCCCAGGCACTTGGTGCTTGGACAGTTTATATTTGAGTCATTTTATTAGAGAAGCAGTCCAGGAGGTTACAGGACAGTTGGTGTCATAGCTTAGGAGAATGAGCTTTCACTGACTGAACAGGGTGGGTGACAAGTTACACAGCAACACCTGCTGGCAAATCCACAAAGGAGAACATGTCAGCGTCCCTTGCAGAAGCTGCACTTGCTGGAGAAGCAATAGGATCATAATCACCAGGGGCCCAATCCTGCAAAGCCTCACCCTAGTGCATGCCTCCTCACTGTGTAATCTCAATAATGTGCTTCGATTGTGTAAGAAATTAAAACGAGAAATAGAAACAAAGAGTGGCTTAAAAAAGGAAAGATATGCAGGAAGAGACAGGAATATATAAGCAGGGCCACAGTGGCAACATTCCTGACGAATTTACTAATAAATGTATGTAGGATTGACCCTCATGATTTTAATTTGGAATTACAAAAAGACAATGTTTTTCAGTCATATTAGCATGGGTAATGGCTTTCACTAGAAAGGGTTACTGAGTCTTCTTCGTTACATCCTCTATGATGCTCAGAACACCTGCGCTATTAAGGTGTTTTTTTCTCCCTTAGATTTTTTTGAAAAAAAAAAAAAATATAAAAATTAACAAAGTAAAATTTGTTGACGGTCCCCCAGCCAGCGCAGTGGGTGTTCTACCTATGGGCTGTCACATTTTCCATGTTCATTTCTGCAGGTGCTAAATACATGCTGACAACAACATATGTTACCAGTCTTAAATGTGTATGGTTTTGTTTTTTTTTAACCTTGTAATTAAAGAGTGCTCACAGCTTGAAAAAAAAAATACAGGTGAAAGCTGATTCTGCCCAGTGTATTTAACATTTACTCACATTCTCATTCTCTCACTGTCATGATTTGGGTATTTCCCTAATGATGCACAGGAAGAGAATGCAGGGGGGCAGAGGGGGAAGAGAAAGGATCCTATCTTCCAAATAGTACTTGTTTAAAAATAATATCAAACAAATTTTGAAAACAACAGCATGCAGAATAAGCACTGGTTCTCTCAGGAATCACCCTTTCCCGCATGTGTCTCTTCACATGTATTTCTGAGCTCTCTTTTTGTTTATTTCCACCTTTCTTTAATCTCCTTAGTCCTGCCAAGCATGTTATATGTGGTCTCCAAAGGAGTGTTTCATACACATACTGCTATACAACAGGACTTAGCCATTCATCTGTACAGAAGCTGGACTTACCCTACTAATTATAGTATTATTTTTTGCTCAATTAATGTATCACACTATTATTCATTGAGACCTATACACTGCTTTTCAGGACAACACAATATCAACAATCTATATATATATGTACATGAGTTGGGGGAAAATTGTATACTTCAGTGCAATTTTTCAAGTTATTTTTTATATAACTGTTCTGTACAATATACCAGAATACCTTTGGTCAGCTGAAATAAAGTTAGGTCATAAAATCAATTAGAAATCTCTCTAAGAAAATAAATCTGATTACTTGCATATGAAAATGGTGTGATGGAGCACATTAAAAGGAAGTAATACTATTTCATGTATGATCGAACTACTACACACTAAAAGACTAAAAAAAAAATTGTCAAAGCTACAGAAAATGTATTTTCTCAGCCTCTTCTACAAATATGATGCAGTAGGTTTTAGTGACACTATTTTAGTTCGAAGCAAGTTTGAAATGTCGAGATAAAAAAAGTGTTTCCTTGCTTTCTCTGCAAAATTTGAGCCTTATGATAAGATCAGGCTTCCTTACTTGAGGATAAAAAAAAAATAAATCTGAAGGGAACACAAATGAGTTACAGCATTTAAGACAAATTGAACCACTGTTACTCCCCTCCTCGTGGGTCTGCTGAACTGTGCAATAGCACAGGCAGGCATTTCCATGCTCCAGGAAGGGAAGTCAGATATACCCCCAGCTCTGATAACGAGGTGAAGATGTGGCAGGATTCATTTTGGCACAGCACTGCTACAAAATCCTGCAACTGATCTTAGGCTTCAGACGTGGTGGGAAAATACTGTGCTGTTCAGTTCTAGGCATTTATATTTTAGCCAGTTAAAAACCAAACTTGAGCAAATAGGCCAAATATTTGCCTTCATTGAGAACTAAGCCAAAGAAAACTGACATGATAAAACGTCCCATCTGTGAATTGGCTTTGCAACGCAGACAGAGCAACAATTTCGGGACTGCTTCATTAGTGTTTTTCTTCTGACTCAGAATGGCAAAACTTTGTTTCTGAACCCAGACTTACATCTCTAACTGAAGTCCAACCTTGAATACAGTTTTAACAAATTTTATTAAAGGATGCCCCCCTCAAATAAAAAACAAACAAAAAAACCCCAAAACCACAACCCAACCACCAAAAAAATCAACAACAACAAAAAAATCAGTCCTCTCAACAGTTAGCTTCAGACAACACAAATGTCTTCTCAGGCACAAAACACACTTACCCCAGCACTGTAGTGTTGAAAATTTTTACTTCACACCTAGTTTCCTTTTACACCAGGACTGTGTTCCTACAGCTTAAAATGATCCCAAACTACATATCACATATATGAAGTCAGACATTTTATTAGGTAAAATTATTATCTGCTAAAAAAAAACCCCATACTTAAAGAAATAGTATGTGTCAGTCTGCCACCAAACACAAAGACTCCCTATTCAACTATGCAGAGTTTTCTTAAGTGTTGGATTTTACTCCAGCCCTTATAAAGGGTTAAAATACAGATGCTGTGAACGGAATGTATAATCCTTAAGGCCCTGGAGCATTAAGACATATCTGCTCCTTAGGGTCCATCTCTGTCCATAATCAATTTCTTCCCTTGGAGAACATTAATTGTCTCTAATGATAGCTTTCCATCAATACATCCTTGATCTTAAAAGGCCTGTACAGCTTTTTCCTTTATTCAATCAAATCATCTCTACAATTGCCCTCCTTTAGTAAGATAATACCTTTTAAGCCTTGTATTTTAATATAAAAAAATAAGAGGTAGCAGCAAATTCTAATGGAAGTGCTAACATTTGAGAACCAGGATGATGGCTTCCATTATCCTAAATAATGTTTGAAGATTACGGAAAGCACTGTGTTTCAAAAGGTGGAAACTAATCCCCCACTTTCAAATTATTCCTTGTACAAAAATCTGTTCTGACATTAGGAATTTTTGTGCCCCAACTGCAGCACAGTATATTTAAATATTTGAATATGAAAGATAATTTTCAGCTCTGGAGGGGAAAAAGCAAATAATTACTATGTATAAGCAGTAAATGCTGAATAATTTGAGAAATCGACAACCTTAAACACAGAAGCCCCCTTTTTTTTTATTCTCTGGTACAGGGGTGGCTTAGCTGACTCAAACTACTGTAACTCCAATCAGAAGTTCCTAAAATTATTCAATTTCATGATGGCTCAAAAACTCAGCCTCCTAGTGACCCATAATGTGCCTTGCTTTCCCCACCCCCTTCTCTTCCTTGTACAAGCTTTTCAAAAGGTGTGGAAATTCAATTTTTTGCCATTCAACTGATTTGTTTCCATTCAAATAGAGGATTTCTCTTGCACTTTATCTAGATTGCCCAGCACCAGTCTGCGTTTCCCACCAATATCCTTACAAGCTTTTGTGCAAAATGGCACTACTGTTTATAATGGCTCAAGGACTTAGAAATATTGATGGTACAAAAGACCTCAGACCTTTTGAGTTCTTCATTTGTTTTTTTTTTTTTTAATATCCAGCATGAGAGTGACAGATTTTTGCTGATATCTATTTAGTAGCATTTTTCACCTAAGAAGGGCCACAGAGAAGCTTTTCTGCAATTGGCTATCATCCACCACTTACTCTAATATTAGAGCCTCCCTCTTAATCAAAAATCATTACACACACACACACAGAAAATAAATAAATAAAAGCAAGAGATTTACATTCAGGAAACTAATAAAAAAATCTAACAAACATGAACTGTCTGGATTTTCTTTTCATTCTTACATATGCATGCATGTTACCCTGCCTGATGTTCATTTTACGATTTGGTATTTTGCAAAATATTGATGGCAAAAGCAGCAGGAGAAAAAATAATGCTAGGAATATGAAAAAATAGGAAATACAGGCAGGTAGATACAATCAATCTAACAGCTATCAAACCTAAACAAAACAAAATGGGGAGGGGGGAGACCAGTTAACAACCTAGATAAGAGATGAAAATTGCCAGTGAGGCAGATCAAGTTTATTCAATGCCCTGATAAGCACCTATTTGCTCTTCCCCATAATGCTCTCTCAGTATTTATAAATTATCATTTAATTATGCTGGCAAGTGGTAATTGTCAAATAAAGCTCAGATAGGCATAAGCCCTCAGGCTGCACATGACAGAAAAATATCTGTTAAAGCTGGGCTGATTCACACGCTTAGGAAATCATTTCCTTTCTTCTTTTTATCCTTGCCAACAAATTATATGAACTGGCACTTTGTGCTTTGTAGGCATTTTGAAGTCTATGCAGATTACAGAAAAGAAAAATTAGTTGTTTCAGTATCTACCATTCCTAAATTATTCTGCTGATTTAAGACACCATGTTCTGTTTCAACAAAAGAGTGCCAAAGATCAAGGAATCAGAGACTACTTCTGCTTAGAATTTATGCCCAGGGTCACTTTCAATTGGGTAAATCAAGATTTGGAGAATTATTGAATACTGTGCATAATAGATTTGATACAGAGCAATAGTTAAAATATGACTTTTATCCCATTAGGACAGAAACACTAAGCAATATTTTTTAAAAGTATCTTACTACTTAGATTCAATTATAGACCCATTAAACATTCTCTCATATACGCACACTCTTGTACAGACACAGGTACCCACAGATCTGAAGGAATTCTTAGTTTACAGCACATATATCCAACTACTGAAGCATATAGAAAAAAAAAAGATGGAAAAGTTTAGTGCTAAATAACAATAAAACCAGAGTCTTGAGAACTTTGACCTGGAATGTGTGTCTGAACAACAGAAATATCAGATTAATAGCACACTACCAGAACATTTGCTATGTTCTATGCCATTGCTAGATCATTGCTGCCAAAAAAGGCACCAACATTCTGGTTTTCTTCCATACAGTTATTGTAAGACAAAAACTTGGAGTGACAGAAAACTAGCATTAGCATATTAAGTCTCTTCCCCTGAAAGAGCAAAACTGGGTGCAACTTTGTATGTGTACTTTTGTGCATGATAGTTCCCTTCACTGGTCAAAGATTTCTGGTACTCTGGCTTATCAGAAGTAGTCCAAAACAAGTCTCAGACTCCCATTTCTTTGAACATAAGCATATGTGTATTTTTTCTTCTCTCCCCTATCAGCAGACTTCAACAGAATTTCTTGGGCGCTTTTACATATACTCTAGACAATTAGCTCATGTTCAAATTTGAGCTGTTATTAGTTTATCTCATATATGAGGCTTCTACCTATGATACTGGTATATCCTGCATTATCTCAAACCAGTATGAAGAAGTCATGGAGCCTTCTGGATCTTTCAGGAGAAACGTGCTGATAAAGGAGCTTAGAATTTTTCAGAAAAATCTGTTTTCCTTTCAGGCTATGAGTAACCCCCAACTACTACCATAGACACTATACATTTACCATATACTCAGTATTCAGTTAGCAACAGCAATAACACTACTATGGCAAGAAACAGTGGGAGAAAGGAGGGGCTGTACAGGACAGTATTCTAAATTCAATGCAATAACTACGAATTCTTTTCTTCCAATTTACAGGTTTCGTGGCTTCAATGAGCAACACTGTGTATGGACTGCTTCACACAGATACTTCCTGTTGCTTCAGAGCAGCTGTAAAAGCAGCGCTCAACAACAAGCCTTTTCTCATTACTGGAATGATCTACTGCCACTTCCCCTAGCCTCATGAAACACATCATCTTCCTCAGGAGACTCACATGGAGAATTAGTGCCCCAGGGGTCAGACAGCACAGAGGTTGTCCAAGAAGCATAATTCATGGGTTATACCAGATGTTCAAGTAGCAGATAGCCAGAAAGTATTTACTAGTGCTGTTGAAGCCAGAAGAAGGTATTATCATATTCAGCATAAACAGCAAAGCAGATAACGATTCTCATAGGAATAGCTTTTAGCCACATTGATCTACCATAAAAGCTACTGTACATAGTCTCAGATGCATACACTATAGTTTTAAAGCTCCCTACCAACCCCCAGAAATAGATACAGAAAGAGCTAGTCATTCTAACAACATACTTCACACATAAAGAAGAAATAGGAAAAACTCAAATAGGAATGCTTCTTCATATATAGATCCTGCATTCAGAAATTCCCCGCATTAATTCCTGCAGGGAAGCATTGCATCCTAGTACCTTGCCTACAGGTATGGTGAATCAATGCCAAATCAGGAATTTATTCTCAAGAAGATTGGGGTAGGAGAGTCTGGAGAACTTTTGCCTTGGTGTCTTTGCTCCTGATTTGCAGGATCCAACTAGTACATTGGCTGCCAAATCACCAGAAGATGGACCATCCTTGAATCTGTCAGTATAGAGGTTTTAGGAACCTGGAAGTGACTTTGATTCTATTCCATGCACACACACCCCAAGACTATAAAACATATAAATTAATCTGTTTAACAGTGTTTATTTCAATTAGCATTTTAGCAAAAGACATGCCATTTTCACTAATCAGTGAACTGAATTTTGTATCAATTAAAGAGAAAAGAATGCAACTGCTTTCATAACACAAGAGTACTCAGCTAGCTGTAAGGAACTATTACACAGTTGACAGAGAAAGATAATGCAGAATATTTTTGTGACCTCTAATAATTACTCTGAAGTAGGTTTTCTGCTGACAGCTGGCCAAAAGGTTTTTCCCTCTAAATGACTTATTTTTTTCCCAGAAATCATTTTGTACTAAGACTAACCTCTGTGGAAGAGTTATACCAAGAGTCTTTTCCAGCCTAAATGGTTCTATGATTTTAAGATTATAAAGAACTACATACCAGACTGGAAAGTGAAGATGACCTTCTCTACACATCAGCATTATTTCCATTCTCCTTTCACTAGTTTGGGTTTTTCAGGTCTTTTCAGATGCTTTTTAGAATTAATAGACATGCCATAAACAGGAAAGCAGAAATCAACTCACCTTTCAAAAATATTCTGCTTATCTACACATACTTCTTGACATCTTTAATCACAAAGTTGACTGTGGAAAATCCATCATATTGCCAATCATAAACAGCAACACACGGAATTGAAAGCTTCTGCTCTAGGGGCAATTTGCAAACCCACAATCTTTTCTATTAGCAAAGAGTATAATGCTGTTGCTGTCAAAATTTTTATGTTTATAAGCCCTTGCTTGTACAATAATATTTTGTTGCATTTACACAGCATGTAACATTAGATAAAGTTACTACTGTAACACTAGATAGAGAACAACAGTATGAGGAACAGAGTACTGTACTGCATAAATTACTACTGATACTGTTCCAACACATCAATTGGTATTATAACAGACTTTCAACCTGGAGCAAAAAATACCTGCTTCTACAGGCCTAACCTAGCTTCCACTGAAACCATCTCTTCTCTGGTCATGATAATATTGTACTTGTAGCTTCTAGGAGACTTCTCTTTTTAAGTCCTCATAGTTAAGATTGAGAAATTTATGCATGGCCTAATAAAATCTAATTTTATGTTCAAATCTACGTGGACTATTGGAAAGATTCTGCTGCTGCTTTTGCTCATCTTGTACAACAAACCTCTAGATATATTACGGCATCAGTGATCTCATCTTGTACAACAAACCTCTAGATATATTACGGCATCAGTGATCTCATCTTGTACAACAAACCTCTAGATATATTACGGCATTAGTGACTTCCTATATCTTAGTTTGAATAGAACAGGTCACATAAAAATCTTGTCACAATTACAGGTTGACATAAATTGGTCCTGTATCTATAAAGTATGATGAGCGAGCCCTGAGCACTTTTCAATCATCAAAATTGATAATTACAACCTTGCTAGAAAATTCTGAGAATTGTTAAATACAGAAGCTGTAATAGTACTTTTCTTTTTTTCCTACTACTTCTTCTAGAGTAGTAACTTCCAGAGTTTTACTGACTTTTCTATCAAGTTCAGTAGGACTTTTCTGTAAGTGGTACCACAATTAGGACCAGAATTGAAACTTAATGGTTTCACAGACTCAGGGTATCTTCATCTTTGGTTATATCCTTTGCACTCAATGCAGCAGTTTTTCATTTTTAGTTTTAAATCTCTTTTTCAATATGCTGGTTCAGTTTTCATTTAGTTAATCCAGAGGAATTATTCATATTAAAGTTGTCTTAAAGATAGCTTAACACCTCCCAGAAAATTATTTAAAAGTCATGAGAAGATAAAGAAACATCTCCCTGAAAAATTGTGGTAGACTGGAAAACATGGATTGACCAACTATAAAAGTAATTCCTCAGTTACAGCCACACTCTCCTTTCAAGGACTTTTAATTAAAATATTTCACCACATACATAAAGGTTGACTTTTAGTTTAATTCTGCTCTCATCAAACCACTTTGAAATCACAAGTACACATACCATGAGAACACACAGATTGTATTCAATTTAAAATGAAGTCAGACCTACATACCTGGATCTGAAAACTCACAGAAATTCTGTGAAAATCCAGATGTAAACCTTATAACTCAAGTCCATCTCATTACTGCAACAACATTAACGAGACACTTCTGATTTTCTATGTCAACCTAACGGAAACTTCATGGTCTATATCATGATAGCAAGAGAAGGAATATGTGGTGGTTTTTTTTTTTTTTTTCCCTTTGATAACTTTTTGGAAGGACTGGCTTGAAAATGGGAAGGAACATGCTGACATATTGTGAAACTGCAGAAATTAAAATATCTTATTCATTAAAAATTGTTTGTCTGAAAACATTCAGGTGAAAACCCTGTGTCTCCTATTCACAGGATAGGATCTATACTCTTTAGGGGTATTTTACGAAGAAAGATCTTACTAAAAAAAAAGTCTCTTCATTTTTAATCCCTATTTAAAATTAGGTTATTGAAAAGTGGAGTTTAACTAGCTTATGATATGAAATGTTAATTTACACTGAATAAAAATTATATACGTGAAAATGCGTCGTTATCAGATATACTCAAAGTATAGAGTTGAATATGTTTCCCTGGAAATAGTCGATATTTTGACATACATTATATTCAGCAACATGTCAGCACATACACTGTACTTTAATTAGTTTCCTTGCTCACGGAGCAATTTACTTTTTTTAATAATTCAGGATTTTATTTTGCTTAGAGACTGTTCCTATTATGGTAATCTAAGCTCCCTCATACCCGTTTCTGAGGGGTGTTCCCAGGAGGCAAGAAACGGCACATGCTGTGACTACAACTAGAAAACAGAGCAGGCCCACTGGCTGGCCACTTGCTGCTGAAAAGGCTGTATAAAGTTGCAATCTGCCTAGTTTTGCCCAAGTAAGGAAATTGCTTTGGGCTTATTTATCTTGCCACCAATCTTCACAAAACTTTTAGGAACACGTATATTTGACACTGTTACATTTCCTTCAAATGCCGTTGAGTTTAGTCAACAAGTGTCAAAGATACCAGTCAGAAACCTAGACAGACATGGGGAGAGGCAGCATCACTGCACAACAGTAACCAAGCTCCAATTTCCTAAGAGGCTCACCTCAAGAGATCTGGAAGCAGCTTTTACCGAGTTATTTATACTGTGAAGATCACTCATTTGAATTGAAGGCACCCTTTATGAGCACAAAGCTGGGACTCCCAGGCCCCTCTGCAGAATTACATCCTACAGTTACACCCACAGTGAAACAACCTAGACAATCATGACTTTTTCCTCTCACACAGACAGGCACCATTCAGGCCAGGCAGCAGGCTGGGGGCTAAGGACATCCAGGGTATTCATGGCATACATTGCATGTTACTGCTGGTGAGTTTCAGATCTTGAAACAGTAAGAATCAAAACATGTATTTCTCCTTCTAAAAAGCACTCATTGGCTAGTTCCACTTTCTCTGTAGGGTGTTGACAAGGACAAGCTCTGCTTTAATTTTAGATCTTAGACATTCTCATTGGTTTGTGTAGGGTGTAGCCAAGAAGAATCTACCCAAGTCTTCAGGTGCTGCTGGTATAGCTCAGCACGGCTAACCAGCAGGACTAAACCATGATGGAAAAGGATCTTAGGCAAAGGAGCAAGATGGCCTCAGAGGAAGGTCCAGTCATCCCAAAAGAAAACTCAAGAGATGCGCGTGTGAGGTGAGGTTGTCCGAGACCAAAATTCCCTCATCAGGTTGAAGACTGCTATTATGTTGCATCTTAGCAAGGAAGTTGCACACAGTGCCCTTTAAGGTAGTGTCTCCACTTGGTGATTATTGTAGCTTCACAAACAGCAGGAAAAATAGATTTCTGATTTTTGTTATGTGAAAATATTGAAAAAAATTGTTTCAAGAACACTGTTTGGACTTGATGAAACTTTTCTATCCCACCCCCATATGTTTCTTCCCTCTCACCCTCCACATGTTTTTCACATAATCTAACCCTTTTTTATATGACTTGGGTATTGATGAGCAGCCTGCAACTACCACAAACCTAAATTATGAAAATACATACAACACATTTAGTTGGGAAACTGCTGCATTTTGTCAAGATACTTTAGGGAAGAATTATTACACATTGGAAAGTACTTTAAGGATAGTCCAAAATGACTTCACAATTTAAACAAAATTTAATAGCTTCTTCAGGTATTTTCTAACAGGTGAGTTTTTTCATGTTATAATTGGAAAAAAAAATCCACCATGATTATACACTAAGAGCTACATGGAAAACATAAAATACCTAGAGTTATAATTAATTTTGAAACTACTGGGTTTATACAATTTTTTGTACCCAACTTAGTGTGCTAGAAAAAATACAGCACTCATTCTGTGTATATTGCTTTTAATATTTCATTAGGAAACTCTGCTGCCAACAGAGCAGCACTGAAGAAGCTGTCAAATTTCTAATGCAGCTATTCCATTTTAAGAAACACGAAACTAATATTTTCTCTACCACCTAATTCCTACTTCATTATATAACAGGATGTTTATTAGTGTTCTTCAGATGCGTTCTGTGCTGAACTCTGTCTTCATTTAAATATTCAAAGAAACTGTTAATATCGTCCAGTCAGATCTCTTCTATAGTCTGGGCCATATAATTTCAGTTATTCCTGTACACAGCAAATAACATGTTTATGACTGCCTTGTCTCTTCTCTCTGGAAAGAGTGTATTTTCCTTTCTTTTCCATTAATATCCTGATTAAAATATCTTCTTCTTCACTCAAGTTTGGTTTTCATTGTGACATATCATTTTGCTTCAGTAAGTAAAAATATAAAACATATATCCAAAGTCAGGTTTGAAAGCCATGTAACAACTGACCTACTACAAACAATGGAGTCTTCTATAGTGGATAGCTTTGCCAGGATTAGTGTGTTTCGATGAGATAATCAACTATGCATTTTGTGACCAGCTCACTCACATCCTGGCAAAATGATCTTGCTGGGAGGCAGACTGCATGCTTCACTACCAGGAAATGGACAATGACAGATAGTCTGCATTTCCATTTACACGTATCCTTAATTGTTGTCACTGAAAAAGACGTGCCAGATACTGACACAACAGATCATTCAAAATAAGTTATGTATTCATGTTAAGCGTTATTTATCTAGGCTGCAAAGGAAAACAAATATTGCTCTTTCTCCCCCCCTTTCTAATTAGCCAATTGTTTCAAATGCTTTTTGTTAGGGATTCAGCAATTTATGTTCTTTAAGCTTGTCATAAAGATAACGCTTATTATGAACTATGCTAAGAATACAGTCCTAATTCAGATTCCATTCTTTTCTGGCTACACCATAATGAAGATGTTTGCAGGATTCATTTATTTGATTCTGTCCAGGGAACCTCATGAAATGTATTTAAAAATAAACACAATAAAACACCCATGCTCAAAACATCACTGGTAGTTTTTTTTGTGTTACGTCCTAATAACAGTGACATAAAGTCCTGTTAAAATTTGGTAGAACACCACCACAAAAAAAGCTGCATTAACAGACAGAAAATTGGAATAGTCTATCTAATGCTATTTAAGAAATGCTGAAAATTCTGCTATAAAACCACCTCATTAAGACAGCTTTTAAAAGGTAAACAAAAGAACCCCTCAAATCCCTAAAGATTGAAGATAACAGCAGTAACTTCTTAAAAACAACTGCATAATGTAAGATAGCAATTTCTAACACTGGAGATCCTCTGATTAAAGTTAACTTATAATATAGTGATGATTATTATTATTTCTAAGTAAAAGGATCTAGTCTTTCATTTCCTAAGCCAAGACCACTCATCTTGACCACATCATGATGTGAGCAAGGACTTCCTCGATCAGGGAGAGGAGTTGATCTGCGCCCCCACACACCAAGTCTCATCCTTCATTCTGCCTCTTTCAAATTTGTCAGTGACCACAGTTTCATCAAACCCAGAAATCAACAGATTTGCTGAAAATGCTAAATTAGTAAAGTCTCATCAGTGTGAAGACAGATCTAAACTGGTTGTATATAATGTATGGAACATAAAACAGAAACATGATATAAAGATCTGCTCTGTATTAGTTAAAGTCAGTACAAAAAAAATTGAATAATTTCACTGCTTTTAAAAATATAATCTAGTTTCAATAAATACTTGCCTCAGTTCTGATTGTATACTATATTTCTTGGGTCAAATCGCTTTTCATGACAATCAGTGAAACAGCCTATTTCCACAATTTCTTACAGCCCAGCAGGCAGGCCTGCCTCTACAGCCTTGTTAACTATGAATAATTTCTGCAATGCTAATAGATTATTCCACTCTGAATGAGCATCCAAAATTATTTAGTAACACCTTGTTTAATATGACAGTTTTTTGATTTTATATATGAAATAATTAATTTGCTTTAAAACATGCAGACAATAGAAGAGCCTTCACTTGTGGTATCAGCTCATTTATCAGCATAAGCAACACTGTAGGCAAATCATTCACTTCTTTGTGGGTTGTAGGGGGGGGCTTTTTTTCTTTTTTCATTTTTTTTGGTTTTTTTGTTGGTTTTTTTTAACAATTCAGCCAACATCAGCTTAACTATATCTCCACCAGGTCAGTAAACATAGGTACTAAGGATATGACAACAGATGGCAATACAAATGAGTTTTTCATATATGCTACATAAACATACGATGAGCATCAGCTTATAGCAGGTTCCATACCTGAATAAGTACATTGGGTTTAATCTTTAGAAAGTGAAAACAGAGAGCAACTTAATTTGAATTTGTTTTTATTCCCACTGTGCTTTTAGTCTGACTGTAAAAATCTGTATTCTTTCACTGCAGTGTATGGCCTGACTTCAAAAATGCTAGCTACTCATTCCTCAGCCTTTCTAAACCCAATTTCTTACAAAAAGATTCAACTTTTGTTGTTGTGAAACAATGTAACTTCACACGTGTACATTCTTGGTAACACATCAGCCAACTCTTAAAAACAACAGCTTCTATAATGGACTGTTAACACTGGCTAATCCAGTTTCTGTTTTATTGGCATGAAGCTGATTGTGGCCTATTCCAAATTACCTGGAAAACAGATAATCACACTTTTTACACATTTGTGCTGTATTGCAGGGCAGAATGAAAGGTTTGTAACTATAAGTACAGTTCTTAGAGAGATGAATAATATAATAGCATTAATATACAAGTACAAGGCTCAGGCTGGAGACTGCTATATTCCCATAGTCAAATAGATGCATTCTGCTCTCCTGTCACTCAACAATTGCATTTCAATGGGAGATGGGGGAATTAAACTCTCTTGAAAATCAAGCCATTAACCCTTGCCTCAGTTTACCCAGTTGCAGTGTCTTACGATAAATTATAGATGTATTTTTAAAACAAGACTGCGTTGAGGAATTGCCCATGTCCTTTTTATTGTTATCTTATAATGTTATGGAAAAAGCTTTTCTAGAGCACTCAAATGTACTCTAGGAATGGATAAAGAGCTTCCTAAATTGGTCTAGACAAACTTGCTGCTTCCAGCTTACTGACCCTTTCCAAGTGACTTCAAATTCCTGTGCCATTTCAGGAGCAACCTAGGGAAGGAACAACAAGCTGATTGAACCATAGCCCTGGCACACCTATGTCACTCAACATTCGATACCACGTGGTCCCTGGACTATTCAGGTGAAGTATCTTTAGACTGCTAAGGACAGGCCAATTTATTTTTACTCATTAATGCAACTAGGTATTTCCCAATGTTGCAAACACTGTCAAATAAGGTAATGATACTAAAACTCTATGGGAATTGCCTGTTATCCAGTTACTGGTCTGCATAAAGATCATTAGAACACACTAGCAAATGATGGAGGTCAATGGACAGATTTGCATTTACCCACCTTTCTACCATTGGATCAAAAATTTGCTACACATAGACAACTTCACTGTAGAAGAGGAGAATCCTTTTCACTATGTCTGGCTTCCATTGTACCCAAAACAGAGACATAAACCAACAGCACTTTGACATAAGTGTGCTCCTTTCTAGCACAGCCCCTCCTGATAAGGTAAATCAGACTGCAGGACACAATTGTCACACACCCCTTTTTGTAACAGGTTGCCAATTAATGGCACATTATTGCAGACCTGATATTCCATTTAGCAGACAGCTGCATGCTGATTACAGTACAGTTATGATATTAATATAATTACACATTCTATATATAATAGGCATTTTAGAACATATTATAACATAATACTGCAACAAAAGACAGGCTGGAGTAGAAGTCCTGGAAGTATGCACAGCTGTTTCTTAATTTATTTTCCTAGCCTGATTTCCTCACTGTTCTGGCTACCTCCATTACGTTGAGGTAAAAGGCAACACTCACCCAGGCAAGGTCACAAGAGTCCTTTATGAGAAAATAGCGCACCACAACCTGAATCAGAACTGGGTAACTAGATGCAATCCTCCATCGGAACCAGACAACTCTCCACCAGCTTAAGGGCAGAAAGCACCAGAAAGGTGCAAGCCTCCAGACTCCTCAAACATAAGCATGCTATCTCTGCAACACTCGCGGGCTGACTACATTAAAAACAAGAGAACAACTCCACGAAACAAACTCTCATGTAATTTCCCACATCATTACTGATGGACTAACCAAGTCATCTAAAAGAATTTCTTCATTCATTTAGCTTTGCATAAAATACCCAGTCCTTATGGTGCAAGAACAATACAAATGGATAATCAGGGGTATTGATTTCATAATGATTAATGGATATTGTACAGTATCTTTTTGCACTCTGCTTTCCTTACACAGCCAAGGCTTCCACTAACGTCATGGGGAGTTTCTTGACTGAAGAATGCTGGACTAGGTAATTGTTTCTGCACTTAAGGGCATCTTGCTCCGTTTGTTTTGTGCATAATAAAAGCTCATACTTGTACAGTAATTTAGCATTTCTGAATAAACAGAAATTCTGATTCATAATTCTCTATCTTCTTGTCCTTATTTCTTTAAAAAAAATTGAGTCACTGTTGTTTAATCCGATAATTATGCAAACACTAAATCTTACAGTGGAGGAGAAAATGTTAACACATATTAAAAAACCAAAATGCGTACAACTATAATCTGTATGATAAAATGCATTACTCTGTTTAAAAGGATTGTTTTACAGAAGCAATTAACAATCAGCAATCATATAGTTCAGACCGGTGTTTTGATGCCATCTGTTGGAGTAAGTCTTCACATTCCCTAGAATGAAGCTATAATTTTCCGTTTATGATTTCATTAGATGCATAGAGTATAACAGCTACAAAGAGAAAGAGGATTTCATCACTTTCATTTTAGAAAGAGCTGCTCTAAACAGTTCCATTTGACACAAATCTTTTCCAAAAAGGACAGAGTTAGTAAATTTGCAGTCATTCCCAGAAGTCAGTAACACATTTTAGTGTTTCAAGAAATGTTTCAGAAGCTCTATTTCCCATTAGAAAATTTATGATTTTTTTTTTGTTTTAGTAAACATGAAAGATTTCATTTCACTGGAAAACTGTAGTAGAAAGTTCTCAGGAAAAAAAATAACCTAATTTTTGCTCCTTTCTAAAAACTGTAGTGCCATTTTTCCAACGGAATAGGGTGTGTATGTTTGTGAGACATAACAATTTTTCCATTTTATTAATTCATTAAATACTTGATTAAATCTTCGGGGGATTTTTTTAATACACTAGGGGGAGCTAGATCTCTACATTGTACACAAACAATTAGCTGAAAAGTTTAAACCTCTGAAAGGATCTTTTAAAAATTGTCTTATAAACATCTCTAGCTGATAAACACACATATTCCTCTATGACAGCACTGAAACTGAAGTTCCACAATATATCAGGAAATATTAAACAAACAATAAAAACCATAGAAATACATTAAAAGTACTCTTATTCTTCATTATTATTATTATTTTACTGTTATTATTACAGACTGCTCTCGTTTATCCAGAAAAAAAACCTTAAAAACAAGCTGAAATGATTCTCCTTTTTCTTCTAGTACCACATATCATGCAGACTCACCTCTATAATACTGGCTACTATACTGTTAATTCAATAATAGCATATATAAGCAATGCTGCTACACTAAACACTTCACTATTACTTTTTTATTTTGCATTACTATACAGCAATTACACTGAATGTTTGGCTAAGATTACTTTAAGAGTACATGTAAATTTCAATTTTACATATCATGTGCCTGCAAGTTTTAGTCTTCTAAAATGCACTGATTTGTAAATTTTTCACTTTTAAAGACTAATCAGTTTACTCTATGATAGCAGGAAAATCTCCTTCCTAAAAAGAAAAAAAAGACTTGATCTGGTAAATCATTATTTTAATTGTCTATTCCTTTCAAGTATTATGGTGAAAATTGCCCACTCAGCTGCAGCTTTCAAAATCAAGAACAGAGTAGTATAAATGGATGTAAAATTTTGCCCAACTGTACAATCTTAAAAAAACCCCACACAACAACCCCAACCACCCCAGTTCCACAGATGTCAATGGGATTCCTAGAATGAGGCATAACTACTTATGAAGGGTTAAAGGACACACAATGGCAGCTGCCAGACAGAATTTCAGATGTTAGAAAAGAATGAGCACAGTGCTCTGACACTATGCAAATCTGCTACAACTGAAAAAAAATTATTTTATTTAAAAGTAGGTCCCAAGTAATGCCGAGGATCTCTCATTCAAATAAAGTGGTTATTCACTCCAAGAAGTCAAACATCATACCAAGTTTGTATGTGACTGAAGTTGAACTCATTATATAAAGGAGAAATTCAATGTTCTACTTGTAAGCATATATTTCTTTAAAAAAACCCACCAAACTAGGACCTTGAAAATACTGTATTCTTCTCATTTGTTTGTCCCCTTTCAACCATACACTCAATTATCTTTGTTTTCATTACTATTTGTTTGCCTTATTGTAATAAATGTTCAGACTTCAATGTTTTTCCAGAATACATTTTACAAGAACTGGGCATTTGACACAAGGGCCTTAACCTTATTCTTTTAAATAGAGGAATGTATTTTAGTACTAAAACACACTGGTAAAGCTAAGCAACAATACAAATATTTATCATAATAACAATAATTGTATTTACTACTTTATTTCTTCTTCTGCATACCCTACTCTTTGATTTTTTTTTTCTAACTGCCACCACCCCCTACTAGAAGAAGAGCTGCCCTGTACATCATGTCATTAGTATTTCCAGATAAAATTCCTAGACATTGCTTTAAATGTTATTTAAAGATGCTAAAGGGAAGAGGGAAAGGGGGAAAAGGTCACGGACTGAGGCCTATTCAGTCTGATCTGGCTTGGTCATCCTGGGACTGCAATGACAGAAACATTAGTGGAAAGAGGAGTATAAAGTGGTTGTGCAGCAAATACTACCTCTTGATTAGAAGCAGTATTTTACCAGGTTGTTTTCTTTATAAACCAAGATTCAACTTCTACATGAGTAATAACATCTATCCCAAACTATGACCCTTAAAAACTAATGAAAAGACAATTTGATCTGTGTGGTCCAGAAAAAAATCTGACATGACAGAGATATGCTGGGAACATTCAAGAAATAATATAGCATTCTATTAACAAATACGAATCAACACCTATGAGAAGAGGAGTCTGTAGAACTCTTCAAACCAGGGTTTCTGCAGATAACATTTCTCCATGGTCCCCACAGTGTGCTATGCTGACAGTTGCACAAATATCTGCATTAGAAAGTACTTTGAATTCTTTTGAAAACTTATTAATATAATAATGCTGCTATTACTGCTTTTCCCAAACTGCACGTACCCTATATGCATAGATACCAAACAGTACTTACATGCTTTATACTCATTGCTGTCCTGTCCTAGCTCCTTTACGCTACAAGAAACTTTTCTCAGACTCCACAGGATGCACACATGCACTCTATTAAGTCAACAAGCTAGAAACTTTGACAGAAAATCATGTATTGATGACAAAGAAGCAAATGTTATCTGAGTGTAACGGCCAATATTTTTCCTTGTGCTTACTCTAGTGCAAAAGGAAACGGTTCTAACTTCAAGAGATCTAGTGATTAATTGAACCCATCACCTTTCTTCATTAAAAGATAATTTTTATGTCAATTCACTAGCAAAAATAAGTAGTTATTCAGTATAGTAAGGACATAGCAGGCAGTAGGGACAACTACTTCAGATATTTTTCTAGGACAAAATACAGTACCAATAAAGCTGGTCCTGCATTGAAATAATGTGGGTGTTTTTTCAGGCATTCATAATTCTATGAACTAATAAAAAACCTAATCACACAAGTGTTACTACTACAAGTTTTTATTGATTGTATAGTATATTTCACCGAGAAATGTCTTGGGCACATTATAACTCTGTGGAAGACCAAATGTTGTAGAAAAGCGAATACCTATAGCGTCCATCCTGACAGTGTTATACTGCCTAGCTACTCAGAGGAGTTTTGCAACTAAAGCAGCTTAAGTTCTTTGATGAAACAAAGTATAGTTTTAATTTTGCATTTCAGAAATAGAAACTTCTTACAGAGTAACTGTGATAAAGAGCATGTAATTATAAAAGCTATTTTGAGCAAGGGTTTGAAATGATGGATATAAAAAAATCACTATTGAAAACATTTTGATTCTAGCTTGAATTTCAGTTCAGTTTGGAACGACGGCCTCTGTTAAACATCCTTTAGCAACAGTAACTCTTGGTTATGAGCAACCTTCTCCCATGTAGCTTACTGCATACTAAGTTACTACTTGACTTTTGGGTGAGGGAGAGAGATAAAAGATTAACATTTTAAAAATCTCATATTGTAAGCAACATTAAAAAACAAACAAAAACCAACAAAAAAGGACAACTAAATAAAGCATTTCAATAAAGTTATTGCTAAGACATTTATGAGATAACTGCATTATTAATTCCTTAATCCTAGCACTATTCACTTGCTGATATATCCAAAGTTTGTTCTCAATGCCTTTACCTTAGCATTACACTAGGAGATCATGCTTTGCTGCTTATTTAACATTAACCTTAAGAACTTTTCAGAAGAAAAAGTTTCTAGGGATACAGCCCTACAATTTGCATTCCTGTCCCACAGGAACTACTATTTTGAGAAAGCACTGGTGCATTATCTTACAATGACTCCCTACACAAGACAGAAAAATTTTGTCCCCATTTACAAACTGTGAATGCTTTACTTCCAGATTTTCCTCTGGATTTCTTGATTAACAATGAGATGAATAGGCATAGGTGCTCGATTGGAAAAGCAGTACAAATGCCCTCTTGGAGATACTGCATGCTGCTTGCCACCATACCGTTCTTCTGGAACAGATCTTTATAGGCATTCAATGCTGCCTCACGTCAAATTAAATACACTTTCTACACGGAGCATTGCTCCAATGTGATATCCATAGTTTCTAAGTTCTTGTTCATAGTTTACAATTTCTTGTAAGCAGAAAGATCGTAGATAATAAAAACTACTCACACATGCCATAACGAAAGACGAGCTGGAAAAAATACCCTACACACTGAACAGCATTTAACTGAAATATGAAGGAAAGTATAACTTAAGGCAAGTGGCAGCAGTTGCATTCTCTCCTCTTTTCTTGAGTTCTGTTTGAGAAGTAGAGAAAGCAGATATGCTTTGTCATTACAACCTAGATACAGAAACACTTACGCCTATAAAGAAATCTTCTGCACATAATAACAAAAAAACCAAACAAAAAAACACTCAATATGAAACTTGAGCTATCTCTAGGCTACATATGTGGACCACAAAATAACACATTTACAAAGTACAAGTAGCACTGCACATAATTACTTTTGCATACCAAAGCAGGAAGAAAAAGTGCACAAGCAACTGACAAAACAGGCATGATCTATTCAGTATGTTGTGAGTAGAGGCATGTTGTCTTCAAAGGCAACATTTGATACACAAAAGACCAGAGGTTCATTTGAATTAACCTCCTACAAAGGTCATAGGTGCTGCACAGGGATGGGGCACTTGCTCATCTTCCTGTTCTTTTCATCCTGGAAACTCTTAAATGAGGGCAATGGTTTTACTTTAGTAAAAGCAAGTTTTCAGACTAACTTGCTTGCCAGAAGGACATTCTGACAATTTTTACTATTTGGAGCAAAAAGTGACCAGGTTAAAAATAAAACAAAACCCAACAAAACCCCAAACCAAAACACAGAAAGATATTTCACTTTCAAACTTTTAAAATAAAATAGGAATAAACTAGTTAGAAGCTTTCACAAATTTTAACACCATTATCACACCATAGCATCCTGAAGCTTCATCTACATGACTAGTCATGTTTTCTATTTCTAAATCCATAACAGCTCATTACTACTTGCTAGCTGGCTTGATTCAACAACTATTATGATAAAGGATAGTCATTTCCACTGATCGGAGCATGTGCTGGATCAGGTGGAGTTAAAAAGCAAGTTCACCCTACAACCTATGTCATAAATGTCTACAGGAACACCTACTATTAATTCTGACATAGATGATAGACAAGGATCTCTAATTTTAGTTGAAAACAAAACCCACCATTTCATTTCCAAAACATTTTAGCACCCAAACATTCCCTTTAAACATTTTGTATTACCGTGTCTCCCATGACTGCCTTTGTCAGACTCTTAAAGCCCATTATAAGGGAGCTGAGAGAAAGCTATGAGGTTTTATTTCTTATATGAACTTAGTGTAGCATTACAGCCTACTAATCCAAACCCACTGCAAAGTTCATTGCTGGCCACCAAATATTCCTGCCTGGCAGTTAGTCCACCAGTATGACCTTAGATGTGTATATATATATATATATATGACCAGATCTTAAACTTGGGGTTTATTTATCTAAGGAATCTCTTATTTATAGTATGTGAACAACCTCAAAAGGATAGCCAGGGTGGTTTGTACTTCAGAAGATTTTTAAAAAATGGCTCCGAGTCAGAAGACTGAACTCTATTGATTTTAAAATTAGTGTGATTCCATCACTAAGTAACTTCTGCAAAGTGTATCATCTACCATTAACCATCTTAAATATCATTTAACATCTACATCAGCTAAAAAAAAGTAATTCAGTTGTCTCAGTCTAGTCCCTGGAAGATATTTATCAGCATAAACAAACTGCTCCATGCCTGCATATTCTATGTGTAGAATGACTTAAAAATCAGAATGATACAGACCAAGCTGCAATTTTTAGAATTCAGGTTTTCTACTGGGGGGGTGGGGGCATATAGTGTTGTTTGTGAGGTTTTTGGTTTGGTTTTTTTTAAAGACATACCCTCTCATTACATAGGTAAATCTGGACAAGAAATAACATTTCATACACTCAGTTTTAGTAGGCTAAGTATCTTTCTCCTATCACTGCAGAGTTCATCTATAATTATGTTAAAAGACAAATATAATTATGAACTACTGAAAATATTAAGTGAATTTTAATGGTGACTGCCCTAGACAAAAAGAAACTTGAAATCAACCCCTAGATTTTGTTTAAGAACTGCTGAAATCGTAACCACTCACATGTACTCTCTTTAAAAAAATAAAGTGAATACACACATTGAAATAAATATGGAAGTATCACCAAAAGGCACGTACAGTAGCTTTGTCTTCTGCCTCTTTGTCTAGAATACCTCAGAAATATGAGTGATCCATTATTCCAGAAAAAGAAAACAAGTTAGGTACTTGTTGAACCAAGAAATATAATCAGCCCTGCATGTCCTTAGTTTATTAATACACAAGTCAAAAAGTGTTGTCTTAAAATATGTATATTTCACATACCAAGAAAAGTCTGTACCAAGCAATTTCAGTTCACTTCAGTATTTCAAGCGATTTTAAATTCTACTTGTTGACAAGATGACTCATCACCACAAAGAACAGAAGAGAACTATTTACCTTCACTTTATTTTCTACTGGCAGAAACAAAACCCCATCTCAGTTATTTTCCTTACTCACTTAAAATGGCCAATCTTTTCCTTGAAAACTTTATGGATGGCAAGTATTCTCATTTAGCAGTGAAAGCAGAAGAATATATCAATGAACAAAGTGCTCCCTATTCTGACAAGAACTAAGGCAGACAAGATGAAAGCATTGCAATAAAAAAAAAAAAAAAAATCTTAACAACTGTTCAGGCTAGGAGGGACAAAGTATTCTCCAAGTTACAGAAAACATCTGCTTACAACATCATTTATTCAAAGGAACCAGGCTCACGTCTGACGATCACTGGTCTAAGTAATGCCAGAACATGGCACTGAAATTAGATCTTTGCTTTTGGAGCATGAAGAAGTATTAACATACTTTTCAGCTGGACTTGCAGCTCAAACATTGTCCAGCTTTTTCTCACAAGGTTTCCAGGAAAAAATGCAGACCAAATAGAAGTTTCATAACATACATCATACACATTAATTAAAAACCTTCACTGAGACACTTCTCAAGCTTTTAATTTCCATAAGAATATTACTAATTTTAAAACAGAATTCTGTTTGCCTAACATTCAGGAAGCTGGATAATGAATGGATACTGTCCCTTCCTCAAATTCACACAGAATTCATGCTGCAAGAGAACTCCAGTACTGACTACTCCAGTATATCAACATTTTATTCACTCTTTAAAACATGAATATTTAAACAGAAGACATTTTTCCCCATGCAGAAGCCTAAATAGAAGCTCTTATAGTAAAAGCTGTTATTTTTTTTTTCAAGAGGTTTTAGACTGTATAGAGATAGTTACATACACAGGCATCTCAAATGAGAGGGCACCATACATACATGTAATTGGTTGCTTTTTCTTTTTCCTCGGCAGTCTGTACAAAACGTGAAAATGTGCCTGCTTCTGACTAGCCATTAAAAGGCAGTGGTTGCACCATACTGTGATTTGGGGAGCTGAAGAAAATAGCCAGAACTGACTGATATCTGATAAACAGTAACAGGAGTCAGTTTATTGCACCAATCGTTAAATAATGGTGCTGATTATAAGGCTGCTAACTGCAGATGCTGTAATTGTCTGTCATAAATCTTAGTCATTTGTGACAGGAGCACAATGAAAGAGAGCATCTGCTTGAGGGCAAATGACTTCTGATAAATATCAGCTCTGCTAAAATGTACTTGGATGTGTCTCAATATTTTGGAGAGCCATTCATGTTGCTTCCACAAATGTGAAGTTATTATTGGTTTGTATTGATTTTGCCACCTTGGTGGGTTTTTTTTTTTCTTTTTAAAGAGACAGAGTCAGAGAGTGACTCAAGGTTGAGTTGAATTGAATCTCAGCTCTTTATCTGATCTACTCATTCCTCTCAAATGCATGTTTGAGTGGAAAAAAAAATAATTGCACTTTTTCAGAAGATTGCTGTGCAGAAACACAGCCTGGAAAATTCAATACGTAGTTCAGCTTTTTAGTTTTTCTCTTAAAACAACTCCTTATTGAAGGAAAAGAAACATTTTTAAAGCATTTTTTTAAACATAATATTTTAAAAGGATTTAAAGTAGTTGAAACAAGAATCAATTAAGTTATTTCCGGAGGGTAATAAAAAATAAATTTAAAAAGCTATCAGAAAGTAATTTTTTGTTTTCAGAATAATTAACTACATCATCTATTTCCATCCAACCTATAGCAATACAATAAAACCCATTAAAGTTCTGCCATCATGATCCTTATGGAACAGTGCTTTAGTTCTTGATCTTATACATGTTCATTGTTCAGCAGCCTGTCACAGTCTAATTTCAGCATCAATAATGATACGTGCACACACTTATCTAAATATGGGTTTTTTGGCGATATTCTTAACACATCATCAGGAACACACTCAAAGCATTTTAACAAGTATAGGTAGTAAAATTGAACCTGAAATATAAAATAGAGAATTCTACTGGTAACTGACTGTTAGAATAGACAATGGCTTTCCCTTCCAGCAACTCCTTGCTTACTTCAACTAATATTGCTTAACCCTTGTAACAAATGAATTTGGGATTCTACTGGCAGGTTTCCTTCACTGCACAATTGCACATGCTGCCAAAACAGATGCAACTTACATGCCGAATATGCAAAACCTGGTGGAGTAGATCGATTGCGGCTACCTGATGAAAGTCCGACCCATGCCATTTATGAGTCAGGGCATAACCTTAAGGTTACACAGTGCTTAGTGTAAAGAATACAGCCAGAAACTGTAAACACAGTGAAAAATACAACTTTCTACTTTTAAAATAACCTTAATGGGTGGTAAGACAAATATAGCATGGAACCATATCTGACCACCCAACCTGTGTCATTGCTGAGGTTTGGACTTAGAGGTTTACAGCACAATCGCCTATGATTTGATCTAATAAAGTGGCACCAGTAGCATCACCATCTGCCATGTGGGGCAGCAAGCCAATCAAAGGACATGAAGGGCAGAGGACCCCAGAATCTGCAGTATATTTCAAATATCATAGATACCTCAGCCACAGAATATTGCAGCCCAAACTGAGTCATGCTCTTTTATGATCTCCTCTTTTAGTTCCAGCTAAGCTCTGCCCTTTTCAGCTCTTGGGTTTCTCTTATTTCAGCTAATGGCATCATTTTTTGAGTGATTTCAATAATCCATTATGTCTCCTTAGTCCTCTGCATTGCTGGGACATCAGCAGCAGACATTTTAGGACAACAAACTATTTCTCTACACAATATCAGAACGATTCCTGACAACCAAAGGGCAACAGAAAAGGTCCTGGTTAGCATTTACAGAACATCCAGTACATCCCCAGGACCAAACCAACTAAAAAAAAAAAACCAAACCAAACAAAACACACAGCAAAAAAACCCCAGCCTGAGTTCTGTTCTGGCACAAGTCTTCAAATCCCAGCACTGGCTGGAATAATCAAGCTCCACCGAGTATTTGAGGACAGAAAAAAAATATAAATAAATCAAAAAAAAGAACATCTAGGGGGGGAAAAAAAGTGTACCACCAGAGATCAAGAGACCTGTAAATAAGTGTTCTCTTCTTATTCAAGTTTTGGTGTTTTTTTTTCTTTTTATAGGACTTAATCAAGCTCTCCTGAAATCAGTTTAGTGGAAGCTCTATCTTTTGTATGGCATACAAGAAAGCAAATACAAGTGTAACACATTAAGCCATTCAACTGGAGGACAGAAGAAGTGATGTATGAAGGATGGTAGAGGATTTGGCTGGATCTCTTTCCCATGTACTTCCACATTCATGACATTTGAAGGATCGTATTTTCTTCCAAAGCTGAAGAAATCCTGGAGAAAGAAAGAAAGAGACAGAGAGAGAAAGAGACAGAGAAAGCTATTTTCTTGGGCCATCTTTAGAACTCTGAACCACTTATTAGTCAGAAAGACTCTGATCTTGTGCTATTCCCTCATGGAGAGGTGGTGCTTTATTATATATTTCACTCTTGTTTTCCACAGCAAAGACAAAATGACTGTGCCCAGAGGGAAATCCTCATTTAAGATTGAGTTTAAAGAACAGAATGATGGGCACATAAATAAACGAGACCTATTCAGAAAAATCAACATGCTTTTTGTAAAAAGAAGCAATACTTCAGAAACTTACATTTGTGTTTTTAAAATAACTCAATAGTTATATCTACAAGTCAGACCTAAGTGATAAAATCTTGAAATCCAAAAAGGCTGTTGGCAAAATCCATTGTAAAAAAAAAAAAAAAAAAAAAGCAACTATTAAAGAAACTAAGTTGCGATGAGAAAAGAGAGAAAGTTCTCACCTGGATAATAAATAAAATTTAAAACCCAAAGGAAACAGAGGGTCATGAGCAGGCAATTTTCATAGTGGTATTAAGTCAGAAGCAGCAGCTTATGAAGATCTGTGATAAGGTCCACACTATTTGTAGTATTCAAAGAAACTAGACTACTAGAGTTAGTGGGAAAAAACCCCTAATTAGAGAGTCATGCAAGAATGTTACAGCCAATGAGCAATAAAATGGCAGATGAAATTCACTTGGATAAAAGATATACTTGTGAAGAACACATACTTATTTTACCCATGCATACAGAGGTTCCAAGATGACTATTGCCATTTGGCAAGAGTATAGATTTTTTATGAAAACACCAGCTCAATGCTCACTTGCAAACAAGTCATCTAAAAAATGTGAATATTTAGGAAAGAGAAAGAGAGAACAGATTAGGAAATGACATGGTGTTTCTATACCTTGAATACTGAATGCAGTTCTTACCTTTCCCTTCCAAAATATGTAATAATAGAAACAGTAAAGATACAGAGAAGGCAACAAAGACTAAGAATCCGGAGTGGAGTCTAGCGACGAGGGAGGTTAAAAAGCTACAACATTTAAGATCAATTTTACAAAATATGTAATACAGCAGCATAGAAGTCTGGTGAACATTATAGAAAAACCCTACTACTGCCTCCGAACGTGATACTGCAAACTGCTGGAAGCTGAGAAAGTAGTCTGGAGAACTATCATGGTGCAAGTTCTTTGTTAACATTCTGTCTTGGGCCTCCGCTGCTAGTCACTGTCAGAAACAAGATACTGAGTCAAAGGGACAGTGGGTATTAATGAACTTAATAAAAAGGGCTTTATAATTAATTATGATTTTGCTTAATGAAACGGCCAAAAGGAATCCTTCCATCACATTGGGGTTGCATGTAAACACAAAGTAAAGGAGATACTAGCATTTTAACAAAAATTGTTTTAACGGCTTAGTATATTTTGCCCCTAAGGAACATTTTCATTCTCTAATTCATCTTTAGTCTCCACAGATATATATTAGATACAAATTCACATCAGCAAAGTACACAGAAAAAAGTTTCTTCTTGCTTTTTTCCTGTCTGGTTTCTAACTTCTTCCTTGAGCTGCTTTATTTCCATCACCATTCCTACTTCCTGCAATACACTGCCTTAAATTTCACCTACAGGTTCCCACTGACAGGATTTGTAGATGAGGGCTATGATGAACAACAGATAGGCAACTGGAGAATACATTCAGTTAAGTCTAATGAGGAAACATGAGCCACCCTTTCTCTCAGTTAAAAAAACCCAACAAAACACCCAACTAATCAATAAAAAAAATGCACACAGAAATCCCCAAACCAACACCCAGCTGGTTTTCAAGTTTGAATGTACAGGTATTAGTCCACATTCAACATCTTTTTTAACACTTAAAAACACCTTTTATAGCTATAATATTTATTAGATTTGTTGAAAAGATGATCTTGTTATTGCTTTTGGTTCAAAAGCTGTTTTCCAACCTGCTAGCAACAAGCTTTGAAGCCTCAAAAGTATGAGATCTTTTTTAAAAGCTAAGCTGGCTTGCTTTGTTGCTTCCATGGTAGTAAAGAGTATAGTGGTTCTATTTTAAATATAATAATGATAGTTTATTTTGATCCTTTAGCATCCACTTTTTCCTCTGCAATCAAGAATGCTGAGATTCAGGCATAACCCAAGTGCCAAGTAGCGTATTTCCTCCTGCCTGAAGTCAAAACCTAAGAGTAAACAAAGCAGCTTTCCTGATATTCACCAGCTTTCAACTACTACCAATGTCACACAACAGCTCCAAGTAACAGCAAAACATCAGCAACCTGAGAAGACCGCACTTCCAGAGGCTGGAGGGTCCCAGCAATGGGCCATACATGCAAACTGCTGGAATATGACAGGATGTAATCTGAGTATTTGTCTGCCGCTTAGGGCATCAAATGATGCCAACAGGAGCCAGGTTCAAAGCTAAAGGAGGCAGCTCCTTATATTATGGGTAACAGACTCGTGGAACCTGTTAACGAAGAGCATTAGGGCGCTTTGAAGTTTATGGGCTCAAGTGAAGACGGAGAAAATGGAAATGTAACCACATGAGGATTACTAAGTAGACATAAACCTAAAACTGACTCAGGTGAGCTGAAAAAAAAAAATAAATTAAAAGCAGGAACTCCAATGAAGTTTCATACATTTTTGCCCTATCTTACACTTTGTTAGGGAGCAACTTATTGTTTGAAACAAGACACTGAGCAAAACTGTTTTTTGGTTCCAGCACATTCTCACACACATCCTGGAATAGCTGCCTGGCCAGAGCAGCAAGACCAGGCAAGCAGCCCTGTAAAGCCCTCTAGCAGAGACACATCCACAACACAAGTAGCTCTTGGATTCAGTTGCTTCCTAGAACGCCATCAGCTACATGGGCATAGGACCCTGTTTTCATGACTTCAGCTTATGCAGTACAGTGTGTCCATCAGCAGTGTCATTGTCATTTTATCAGACTGTAATCCAGCCTCAGCAGCAGAACTTTGCAGCACAAATCCTGTCCAAATATACTCAAGAAAACCACTACAAATATACCGAACTAGAATAAATCACATTACCAAGTTAGCCTTGGAGCTAAAGCAGTAATTGAAAGTGTAAGTTTAATTCATTTTAAAAATAAAACCACTAGCCTCTTAATCAGTTCCAATGAAAATCTTCCATTAAAAATCACTGTCAAGAAGCAAGGTAAAGTGGTATTCAGAATTTAAACTGTTTCCAAAAGTGCCTAAAAAGCTTTCACAAAGCCCACAATAAAACCATCCAAATGACTTTTCGAAGACTGTGGAACCAGATGCTTTTATTCCTCCTCTCCCCCAGTATTTAATTACAATTTTAGTGGATGTCTACAGTACTTTTTCCTCAGGTTTTACCCATGGTACATCACTTGTCACAGGTACACCAAAACATTTTCAGACCTGTAGACAACTGGACTTCTTACAGCTTCTTTAAAGGAAAAGATAACATGAATGTTTTGCTTTAAATTGAAGACAAAAATTTGAAGCTGGGAGGAAATATTTTTTGGGGGGGTTAGGATCAGGCCAAAAGAGGTGATTATTTATGTGAACAGAAACTCAACCTTTGTGATGAGTGCACAGCATCACCTCAAGTAACACTTACTGGAAGATGATTTCACCAAATTAATGGATTTTTGTTCAGAACAATCTGCATACAAACTAACATGCTGAAAGTGTAGCATGGCTTAATTTCAATTTTAAATTATTTTAAAACATTTATTCTTAAGCTTGAATTATGACTTTTCTTCTCAGATCTATTTTCTTATCAGTTCAAAACTAAGATGTCGTAGCCTCAAAGTTTCCTTAGAATGAGCTTTAAATTATGTCTGTGCAACAGCCATTTCAAGGCAGATTCATCACTTTCAGCGGAATGCCAGCAGATCAGCAGGGTGTACAATCTGTATCTGTGAGGCCACATGGGCATTCTTGCCTCAAGAGTACGAAGCCTATCCTAGGGGCACTTAATGGGTTAAAAACACTGCAATATGCATTAAGCACATGTTTCAAGTCAGCAGGGTGCCAGTCTAAGATGTCCTCAAAGCCTAATTTGATAGATATTATGCCATATGCTGCTGCAAGTAGTTAGTAATAAAGAAAGTAAAAAATTTATGGATGAGCAAAATAGGAGCTCTTATGGATGGAGTGTTTTTAAATCAGGTGTATAATTTACCTACTGTCAGACCACATGTAGAGTGCATTACTCAATTGAACTTATGAGCAGATAGGAAGGCAGTTTCTTTTAATAAGCACTTCTTCAACTTATTGGCTCTACAATTACTTGTACCAATTACCAGCAGCTGCTGCCTGTTTGGTGTTTTATCTTAGACAAGGAGTTACATTAGTTTCTAATCAACAAACCATTCAAGGACTCTTTAAAAATATTTAAATTTAATTTCCCCATTTATTTTGAATTAACTGAAATACTGGATATTTTCATTGTAGTACTTCGATTCTTCTTAGGTTCTTCTTCAAACAGATCTATTGTTGTAACATTAATTTTATAAACTCCATAAATTCAAGGATATACATTGTAAAATATTTGATACAGGCATATATATGCCTTCAGTATATGCAGCATCGGTATTGGCCTTATTAACCCCATATGGCAATAAACATACAGTCGATTGTTACTGCTTTTATAAAACATTAGAGCATAATACATTCTATAACAAGCTTAAGACCTTTATGACTTGTTCAAGTCTTCCAAATTTATTTACCTGACTCACACTTAACAGCACTGGCTAATGCAACAAGGTAGCAATTACCAGAGAAAGCATTTTCATTTTTTTTTTTTAAACAAGTGAACATACTCTTTGTTATGGGAAGGAAGGATTTTTTTCCCTTTAATTCTAAATTTTCAAAATTGTACTTCTAGAAATTTCCAAGTGACTTCATGACACTTCAAAAACACCTTCCTGTAACACAAAACCCGGTGTTTCTTTTGTAGGTTTTCTTCCCAAATATTTCAATTGGAGAAACAGAATAAACCAAATAATTTAAAACTGTAAGTAGCAGAAGTAGCAGAAAAACTAAGATGTACTGCAATTCCAAACTCAGTTTTTGCAAATAGAAGTAATATTTAAACAAAAACCAGCATGTCTGCTAAGTTATTCCAACTGAGGCCTTGCCTAAATGACAGATTTGCCATCTCTGCTGTTACACTAGAGGATTCTACCAACAGAGTACAACAAACTCTCAAGAGGCTTCCTGGAGGTCTATATCTACTCCTACCTACACCACCTTCCCACAAAAACCCCCAAATGCTAGGGCAGGCAAGCTTATGCAGATGTGGTGCAATTTAAGAAGCTGCAGTGTACAACTGTTGTTCAGGAACAACAGAGGCTGTTGCTCCAGAAACAGCCTTCCATATGGCAAATTCCTGGAAGTAGTCTGCTTTTCCAGGGAACAAACTACGTTTACTACAAAGAGAATAGTCAGGTAAAAAAAAACCACAACAAAACCAACCAACCAAAAATAAGCCACAGCAAAAATACCATTTGCATTTAAGTTATTATACCAATCGTCATACTTTTTGAACTTGTCTTCTCAGATATAGGGACTCTTCATACTATACATGAGCAGCATGCTAGGAAGCTTGCCATCAGAACAGGTGCCATTGGGACAGGTACCATTAGCACTCATTCCATTTTAGAGAATACATCAATCATCACAGGAGAGAACCAAAAAAACCCAAACCAAAAGGTTTCTTTATAAAAGGTAGAGAGCTACTTTGGAAATTTTAGAGCACAATTTTCAGATCCAAGACAGAAGAAACTTTCAGTAACACGATGATGAAATTTAACAGATAAATGCTTGTGCATAGCCTTAGTCAGTTAAATTCCACATATATCCACACAATCTTGCAGCACTGGCTATCTTAAGGGCAGTATCATGATTCTGGGTCTAACACTCAGGAAAAAGAGGATGCCAATTCAGTGATGTCTGTCCAATACATTGGTACAAAGTGATATAAGCCCAAACCCACTAAAAATATTTCAGTTTCCCATTCACAGGGAGTTTCTTATAGACATACATTGCAGCTGTTTGAGGGGTAACAAAAAAACCCCATAAACTCAACCTTTCTTGTTCCTAATTTTCTGAAATTATGGAGAGTATGCAAATCCCACACTTTCTGTAAAATAAATAGAGCAGCCGAATTGTTTCATATTATTATCTGTTAAAAGGAAATAATCAAGACTGTTAAAAAAACCAGAAAATTCCTTAAAAGAGGTCTCAGGATCAATGCCTCATGTAATAAAGGAGTCCTCTGTAAATATCAGGGTATTACAGCTATTTTTAGAACGCAGTGCCAGAGGTGTCTTAGTATTCTGGGTCCAAACATGGACTTCAAACTATAATCATGAAATAATTTAGGTTGCAACAAAACTTCGGAGGTCGTCTGAAGCAACCCTTACACTCCCCCAAAGCAAGGTCAACTTCAGACTTGGTCTTGGATTAAATTGTGCTTAAAATGGCAACAGAAAATGGGAAAATTAGTCTGCAAATGAAGAAATTTATTTAGAAACTTCATTGTGAGCATCACTTGAGAACAACTGATGAATCATTCTTACATGTCTCAGAAGTTATTACTTATATATCCTTCTTTGTTCTTTTTCTCCAAAGCATACTAAAGAAAAAGCTGTCGAGGGAGCAAGTAATTTTATAGGATTTTACTAAATGCAAGTTAATAGTCAGTCCTTCTTCACTCTTCCACAAAGAAAAATTGCTGTTTTCCACAGAAGAGGAAGATCCTACCCTCTCCCTACTGGACTTACAGTTTAGTTTCTTCATCACACTAGCAGTGTATTAAAGCCACCCAAGACCATAAAACATTTTGTTATTATAGAAATAAACACACTGATATTTTTCTTGCAAATTCCTTTAACTCATGCAGTTAACATACAAATTATCCATCTTCTAACGTGATCTCTCTCACAGCTGGAAGAAATCTAACCCTCTCAGGACTCAATCAGATAGTCACATCAATTTGTTTAATTAACACTAAGCTTAATATCTCTCTTAATTATGACTGCAAACAGTTTCTTAAAACAAATCAAACTCACTAACTTACGAAAACAAAACAAAGAAATCTTACATAATTTAAAAATGACTTATGTAAATCTTTGAGAAGATTAATTCAAAGCCTCTTAAGCATTTTGAATGGAGAAAAAACAAGAAGATTCTTAAAATCTGAGGTTCAAACACCAGAAGGGTCTGTTCATGTTATCTGCTTGTATCCCTTCAAGGTGCGAGCAGTACACCAGCTTATATAAATCAGGGGCACACGATAAATTATTTTTCCTCTATTCCAATAGATTATTTTTTTTTTAACCCCCCTCCCCTGCCCCCATTTCCATATCAGAAAAATACACACAGTTCTCAGGTGTTACTTGAAAGAAAGGTGGTCCATCACATTAGCAAAGCTAAGGTCAGCATATATATATATATTGCTGCTCATAATTTACATTCCAACCAGTCTTCTGATAATATCCTGAAGAACGACATTATTTAAGCACGTACAAACTACTATCCTGGAGAACACAATGTTAAAGACACTAGGATTGGAACTGCTGGATTCTCTAGCTGATACATTAAGGTACTCAGAAGATTCTATGAAGGATGTTACCCCTCTCTCTGGATGAAAACCATAAAATGCAAAGCATTCATTATGTCCAGTCCTCTAAGTACATTAGTCATCCTTGGGAATATACATTTACTACATAATGAATTTCAGACATGTCTATCAATTACAAAAATTATTGTTGCTTTAGAGCTATTCTTTAAGAGAGTGTGTAGATTACGTCAACAAAAGGAAATATGAAAATATAATATCACTGATATCACTAATGTCTCATAGCTCTATAGTAATACCTAGACATTGGTATGCCCCTTATTGCATAACATACATTTTTTAATTCAGTTCTATACAGTACAGATACTTAATGGCATACAAATCAACTTCTGTGTTATGTCTTACAGAAAACTTTGCCAGTTGAAAAGGACTTGTAGTCAAAGCAACTTAAAGTAACTGCAGCATGCCCAATACAAATATAAGTTTGACAATAAAGCATTAGACCTTGCTCTTGAGCATAGACAGCTCTGTATTTAATTAAGGACCTCATTCTGCAAACTGCCTGCCATACTTCTAGTGACCACTGAAAGGGTCAGTAAGTAGGAACATCTGAAGCTATAGCAATAGAAATGGTTTCCTAGCTTCTTTAAAGTCTTTTCCTGCAGAAAATCAAAGGCATACTGACATTTTTTCAAAATTAAAATAAATTCCAATTACCTCAACCAAGAAAGAAAATTTAACATTGACTGAGACACCCAAATGGCAGCTAGAGCAGACTCACTTCCTCTCAAGGTCCTCCCTCTTGGCAGTTTTACCCAGAGAACGAAGCAGTGATTGTCCTAATATGCTGCTTATTTCTCAGATAGTAAACTTGCTTTGTTTAAGATAGAAAAAATTCTAAGTGTAATAAACACCTAAAAAACTGTGCTCTTAATCATCTTAGTCTGGCAAAAGGCAAAGAAGTTGCATCATTTGGCAGTTCCCAAGTGCCAGAAAATACCTAGAAAAGAGAAAATTTAACATCCTTTATTGTTTTAGTATTACTTAGCCCTTAAAAGAGATGGATATAACACCACTGACATCTCCTCCCACTATCCTAATACAGAGTATTCCACAGAATATTCACCATGACAGCAATAAAGCCTTACTTTCAGTTATTCACACAAAATTATTTGATATCTCCCTAGATTAAGATATTGCCTTTACTGCCCATCTAAGACAACAAATTTGAAATCTTCGAAAGCAAGTAAGCAGCCCATTCAGTTCTCCATCATAAAACTTAAGACCTGAGTTCCCAGAAGTACCAGAGGTCCTCAAACAAACTCCTAAGCTACCAAAACAACAACTCCAAGACAAGCCTAAAAAGAAGTCCTTCTACTTAGTACAATGAAGACCAGTGTTGAGGCCACATGAAAGAAAACAGATTCAGGATTCTGTCTTGTATTTCTCGACAAATTTGACTTGTGATCTTACAAGTCCTATCTACTGGATCTCATTAGATAACTACGCTCTGAAAGAAAACAGAATAAAAAGATGGATGGATGGAAAAGACTCTCTCTGGGGGTTTCTGTCCCTTTCCTACAAGCTCTTTAAAAACACACATAGTGGGTTCCTCAAGGAAAGAAAAAACCAAAACAGCAAGAAAAGCCCGCAAGCTCTTGAGTAAAGAAAATACGTTTACGCATTAACTTTGTTTTTACAAAAATAGCATAAATGGAATGGTCATTCCTTACATGACAAGCACTTTTTTTCATTACAGAATGATAGAGCTACAGCTGCATTTCATGTAAGCATGCTCAGGAAAGCTTTAAACTAATTAAGGTGGGCACCATAGGGTTCACTATTGGACAGTCATGTGAGAAATGGCTATTCTCCAGTTATTTCCAGTATGTACACAAACCAAACATCCAAGTGAAGCTAATGACTACATTGGAAGCATAAGATTAGGAAATGAATTAAACTATTTTTATCAAAACAGAATTTACCAACTTTGGCACTTGGTTAAACTTGAGGTGATGCTTCTTACCATTGATTTTTTTTGTGTTAATAATAGCGTGTCTCCTCTTTTTAAGCACATATCTGTGATTCTTCTCACTGCCAGATATAGTAATACCTATTATAGACATATTTAACAAGGTTAGCTTTACTGAGAGAGATTTTACTCTTTAAAATGAAAGCTATTTAATACTATGGAAAATTTTCTTTTAAAAACTGGAATTAATGTGCACTGCATATAATGTGTTGTAAAACAGGCAGTGCATCATTATCACCTCCTACTCAGAGCCATTTTAACTATAATCTCTGTATTTGGGTAGCTCAGCTAATTAACAACCTAGTATTACTGTAAAAATGAGATTGTCATGTTATTTCAAGTGGGTTTTAACAGTCTTTGAACACTATCTACTAGATTTGTTAACAGTTTGCACTATTTTAAGATTAAAAGATTACATAATTTCTCAAAAGTCTAGAAACTGAAAAGATACACAATTTGATTCAAAACTGCATTTACACTCATACAAAGTTTTTTGTTTTCCAAATAAACACATTGGGCCATCTCTATAGACTGCTTACATTAATTAATTCTGGGGTTAGAACACCTGCATTTCTGATGTTTCCTCTCCTTACCATTCCAAGTTGTGACCTCATTTCAACTAATGTTGAAAACACAAAAGCAACAGCAGAAAAGTCCATTTCTTTATCAGATCACATGTACACTGAACAACAAATCCAGAAATAGTCAAGCAACAAGGTTCAAAATCCTTATTTGAGCAGTCATAAAAAAAGCAACCATTACAAGCAAACAACTACAACTTTTTTCATACCCACATAGTCATAGTCATGATCAAATGACATCAAATGATGTAATAATCTCCTCACTGCTGAATGACTCCATTGTTTTCAGACAAGAGGAACAGGTATGATTTCGCTCACAAGCTGTTCAAAACAATTAAGTCACTGGATTTAAGCTTTTATGCATTCAGATAGTACATTTTAGATATCTGCACTGATTTATGATTAGTGCCTAATATGTAGCCCCTATATCTTGTGAAGTCCCTTCCTCAACATGACTTTAGCAACACTACTTACCTCATCATCATTCTTAGTTGTGGTCAGAGCTATTTTACCCACACAAATCCTCTGTAAACAAAAAGTTAAACTAACTGGCAAGGGCAGTGTTCACCCTTTTTTGTTTCTAGTCCCAAATAGGACTTTGAAGAGGTAGAAATTTAAGAGGCAGAAATTCCTGCTTTGTCAGAAAAAAAATCTTACAGCTCAGACATTTCAATGGGCATAGAATTCCTGAAATGTCATCAAATAGTGTTTTCTCTGGTGAAGTATACTAAGACCATAACATGTTTTTCTCTAGTCAAGCAGCACAAAAGCCATCCATCACTTCTCACTTCAAAATATCTAAATTTAGTCCCACTTCCAATCTGCAAAATCCCTTGAGTTAAACACTTACTGTCACATGTGTTCAGTGCATTCTAGGTTTATCAAAGGTAAAACGAAGAAGGTAGCACGGAAAAGTACTTTCATAAATGCACCTTAAAAAAAAACAGAAATAAGACTTTTCATCTCAAAACATACAGAATAGGTTTAAAATACCCTGCCAAGTGTGCCTACTTTCACCACATTTGATTTAAGCACATAAGCAGTCGGAAGTAAAAATAAGATACAGTTGTTAAAGGAAACTGAGTACCAAGAACGCAACTGAAAACCTTTGCTTGTGAAATACAAATTATCTGCCAGTTAACGTATTTTTAACACTAAAGTAGGATTTTCCCCCTAATAGTGTAAACAAAAATTGCCACATGAAGTGATAACGTTGAGCACTATATTAGGTGAGAAAGTTATGATGTTTAACCTTTCCAAACATTCACATGCACAAACCAATGAAAAATTAATTATTCATGAGAATGCTGAATATTAAAGAGATTCTTAAAGTAGATACCAAACAGGTACTGAAGGGAAAGCAGTCCATCAGCAACCTAGAATTCTGATGCTATGGCTAAGATATGTGTAGTTCTCTCATAATCTATTTTTGAAACCCAAAAATCGAGGAGAGTGCATTTGCAATCAGAATTTTGAAAATGGAGCTATACGGTCTGCTAAACGAAACATATACAAAGACCAGGCAATTAAACTCAATATCAGACTGCTTATGGAACAAACAAGATAACACTTGCACATAATTTAGGAATTATTGATCAGAATAATTCTCATTTCCTTTGTGAGAACTGCTTAGAGGATTTAGAGCAGATATTCCATGCAACCATATATACAGCATCTAGTCAGCAACCCATTCTTTAAAATGTTTACACCAGATTTTCACAGGAGTAGGGCTAGAAAAGGAGCTTGGAAAAAAAGCAAGTACAGTTGACCCAATTCTTCACTTCAGTTGTACTCTATAAGTGTATACTTGGTCTAAATGGATATAAAATTATGGACTGATAGAAGCGAACTATTAAGTGTTACACACAATGCTTCTTCTGACAGTATTACAATGTATCTGATAAAAGCCCATATACATGATCCACTTACTGATGAAATGTACAGATGACTGACAATACTGAGAACTCTTCCAAATTAAAATAAAAAAGCAGTTTAATTTGGAGTGAAGCATAAAAGGCCTATTCATTTATCACTTCATGAAAGGTGGTAGAAGTGAAAAGCCTAATTAATTTCTCTGAAGTAAAATAAAGGACTAACTAGTATTTATTTGTTTATCCTGCAGATTGTTTTGTATTGCAGGATAATTGTGGGATTACCATTTCTACTCAAGGGAGAAATGCATTTATTTGCTACCATTGCATCAGAGTATTATTCTGTACAGTTCTGTATTAGAAATATTTATCCATCCTACAATACATTCAGACATTTCATTTTATAAAATCATATTTTAATTTCACATAGTGATTTCTCAACCCACCATATAAAATTTGTCTCATTATTTACCCCTGTTTGACTGTAGCAGCTTC
Source organism: Falco cherrug (assembly GCF_023634085.1). NCBI lineage: Eukaryota > Metazoa > Chordata > Aves > Falconiformes > Falconidae > Falco > Falco cherrug. Next base: position 24,799,101 of record NC_073707.1, read on the forward strand.
CTGGAAGGCCAAGCATAGGCACCTGAAGACACAATTCTATTACTAAGTGCAGGGAACATCAGCTTAAGCCCAGGCTACAAAAGTCACACCCACCACATTTAGAGAACCCCTTTTTTCCTTCATCATCACCCTTGTAGTTTCCATGCTGATTAACTAAGACTTCTCATATACAGTTCTCAACACTGTGTCTGCTCTTGAAACATCACAAAGTCTAGATTTCTCAGGCCCATTATCGCATTTCCAGAACGGTTTCAAGGCTGACTCTGCTTTCAAAAGGTGACATTTTTCCTGGATATAATTATGTTGAATTCCCGAATACACTAAAACCAGCAGCAGTGCACTACTTCTATGTATCTCTTTCTATACTCTGTGCCTACGAACAGGCCCTTTCTGAACACAACAGCATTTGTGTTCTTAAGGCAAAACAAATTGCAAAAAGCACAATGGAAAGCTCTCTAAAGGCTTCATGGCTGAAGTCATTATTCAAAACACATCGCATTGCCAAATCTGTAGATCAGAATAGCACTGCACTCCCTGCCTTCCCCTCCTCCCCTGAGCTACAGATATTGATTGCAAAATTGACCTTAATAATGCAAAGAATAAAATATTCAAGAAAGAAAGAAAGATTAAGCTCCTGAATGTAAAAAATGCCCTTAAACTTCTTATGGAGGCAAATAAAACAGGAAAATAGTCTTTAGAAAGCAGGCAAAACAAACACGGGGGGGGGGGGGGGGGGTGGGGAGCAGAAGAAGGAGATATTCTGCTTCCCCATATAAACATTACAGGTATCCAAATTTGTCCAGGACTACATCCTGCAAGGACTAAGAAAACTACCCTTATTATGGCAGGTACAAGTAAGAATTTACTGAGTCATAAAACTCACTAAAATTAAGCAAGTTAATACTGCTCACTTGTAGAATCCAAGACAATGTGCCTTTTTAGCTGTGACTTTTTGATTCCCTTAAGTGCACTCATTGCAAATGAAAAGCTTTTATATGAGGAATTTCTTTTACACTGCAATATCACAAACCATACAATTGTCAAAATCACTTTGTAGGAAACAAAAGGTCTCATAAATTTTGCATGGTCAGAACAGAGTGCTAAAGTTGCATTTACTCAGCATATACTTAGCCACAGAGCAAATATATAACTGTTCGTGACTGGAAAGTAGGAAGTTATTTCACATTTTGCCCATTTTAATAAATCTATTCAATTTATTTATTTTTTTATTTTTTTCTGTTAACCTGAGGTTACAAGGATATCAGATTCTGAAACATTCTGAATTTTTTCTGACCCATGAAAATATTTAACCATGTTATTGTGTACCATTACTGAGTGCACAAGTGCTGAGATAACGCATTTGGGCTACATACAGACTGCTATTACAGGAAGCTTATTTCTACAACAACCACTCTTCAATAGAGCCTCTGTCTTCTTGTAGTCTTAAAGTTACCTTAAGAAACTCATTTGTATCTTATAGGCATATATTTAGAAAAAAACAACATCAGGTACATTACCCAAATGATCCTATTAGAGGTGTAGCCACCAGGAAAGCAACACTTTGCTATTGCAGAGGGACTGAGGCAGAGCTTTCCTCCAATGCAACCACACTGCTGTTCCCTAAGTGCAGTGGGCCATCACCCCATAGACACACCACTGAGAGTAAACAGCATGAACAGTCTCCTCACTTCAGTTCCTGAGGATTGCAGCTCAGCTTTGACGACAAAATAGAACTCCTTCTGCCATCCCTCCTCAGAACATTCCAGATGAATTTAGCTGAAAAGCTTCAGGACACATTTCCCCCCCTTTCCTTCAATATCTTTGAACAGTTGTCTTATGAAGGCCGCTTGTTTTTTAAACTAAATCCTCCCAGCCAAGGTGCACTAATTGCTGCTAGACTAACAATACTCAGCTGATACTCGGATCTCTGATGCAATTTACCTGTGTAGTCAGGTGCTGCAATCAGGCATGCAGTTTTCACCTTCCATGTAACAGCTGTAGATCCTTCACTTGTATCACCTGTTCACAGAAACAGGAGTAGCAAAGCTTTCTTTCAGAAACCACATAGGAATACAAATTCATTCCTAATATGGCTGTACTGAGTGTGGTATAATTATATCAGGAATATAACCCAGTGTCTTTGCTGTCATTGGGCTTCAGACTTCCCATTAGGACTTTAAGAAAAATAGTGAGATACTACCCAGTATTAAAAAAAAAAGAAAAAGAAAAAGAAAAAGGAACCTTGCTTCATGCTATAATACCTCTCATCAATCTCAGTAACAGCTTGGTCCATCATATATAAAGCATCCTTTAGGAACTCTGTAATCAGGATGGATACATTCATATTCTGTGCTACATAGAAGAGGAAAGACAAAAGTCAATGCACACAGAAATATCAGCTTGTTGAAAAACTGGACGAATTGCTTTCACCTGTGCCACTCATACTCCACTATCTCTAAATACACAAAAGCATTATATATAAAAATATGTTTCCGATGTAAACCACAGAACCCTTATTCTGTCCACCAAAAAGAAGGTATTTTTTGAGAGGTTTACTGCATTCAAGAATCACTGTTAAAGCTTATTTAAAGCTGCATTCCTAAAGCAACTCTTAATTATCCAGTATGCACTGGATAACAAGGGTTGCAAGATCAATATTGTTCACATAAAAAGGAAAACACCTATATTCAACAGTTTCATATCTATAGTGGCAAATGTTAAATTAGTCCTGAACACAAGAAGCAGATATCCCTAATATTAAAATACATTAAACTCTGATCTCTCTTTCCTTAGAGTGCACCTCATTCCGAGAGAATTCTCACTGAAAGCAGTGATACCAATTTCTGAGGTTAGGTACTATGTGAAACACAATACAGCTTTTCCTCCTTCAGGCAGACGAACCCAAACCTTGCATAGTCACACATACTCAAAACCCTCATCCTAAATTGCTACCTACATCCAGGTTCCTTCTCCTCTGATTAACAAAAAATAATGATTCTGCAAGCCACTTCTTGTCTGCATCAGCAAAAATCAACTAACTTTTGTCCTTTACCCACTTCAAAAACAGAAATAGCAAAATTAAATTCTTTATGCTCTTACTTATTTTTTAAAAGAACACTGCAAATCTAGATGCCAGACAGCAAAGAACAAAGTAGGCCATCAACATTTCAGATATTCTCCAAGCAATACTATCATTTTATTGTAACATATTCATGTCCATTTGAGCTTCCCTAAGGTAAGCAACATATACTAAAGAGTTTAACAAAAAAACCCCCCACCTGTATATTACAAGGAGGAGATGGGGGCGGGGGGGGAGGGGGGAAGTGAAGTACATTGCCTCAAAAGTATTTTTAACTCTACATAACCTGTGAGAAACGTGAGGGGTTTAATTTTATATTTGCCAACAGTGACACCTGCTGGAAAGCACCACGCTCATCTGTTCTGTATTTTCAGAGTAGGGCCATCATACGACAGCTCAACTTAACGCTGCTGTGATGTCATTCAGTTTGCACATACACGTGCCGTAGAAACACTTTTAATTACAAAGTTAAAACTTTTTATATCAAAGGCTGGAGTATTCTGAGGAGCAGTGGCACACAATGACTTTTTCAGTACTGTTCGGTATTTCAAATAAAAGAACATGCAAATAATCTTATTTGAGAGTATTTATTAGATCAATAGGCTTTGAGCATAGCAGCAGAACTGGGACTGCAAAGATCTCTTGGCTTTTGTTTATACTCTTTAAGTCATTCAAAATGAAATATTTAATGCAGAAAGTTGGGACACGAGCTCAATGCAAGAGTTCTGCAGCTATACAAAATTATTTCATTCAACTACACTCATGTAAAAGCAACCATCCACATTAAGAAACGTACAGTTATTTTGGCTTCTAATAGTTGGCGACAATGGCATAAATATTGCTGCAATTTTTAAAAGTAAAATACACAATGTAAAGAATATTCTTTTTACACTAGTATTTATCCACTGAAGTAGTTAAGGTATATTATCTTCTTTTCATACTGTTTTTAACACACAGAGTTCCATGCTATGTATGGATCTTATGCAAATGCTCTTTGATTTCCAATGAGACTTTGCATACTAAGGAGTCTATTTTCCCATCAATGCAGAAGAGATTTACGCACATAAGTCCCATTACCATTAATGGGACTCACCCACATAAATCCCCTGCACATTGATAGACCCTTAGGATTTACATTGAAATGGGTCCTTTAGAGCCATTACAATGTCAACCTTTTGCCAGGATTTTGTGTATTAACAATACTAAGCAATACGTGGCAATCTTAATGTGTAAAATCCTAGCAAAAGGCACAACACAGAATAATATGAACAGAGCAAAAAAATTCTTACTCTTATGCTATTTAAAGATGATCTCTAATTATTCTTTACCTGTCCATATTCCTATTGGTTGTTTTATACCATTACTTTCCTTATTAAAAATCCTACCTTCTATTTGACATGACTATCCTCTTTCCTTAAAAGCACTCCTCAAAATCTACTCCAAAGCATCTTAAAAAAAATAAATCAACTGTTTCTTTTTTTCAGCTGAACAGCTTTCCTTCCATTAACTTCTTAGCTTCCTTACCTCTTTTTTTTTTTAACTGATATGCCTACATTATAAATGCAGTAGTACAAAATCAATGGTTTAACTGCAACAAGAAAGCTAAGTAGACTAAAACAGAATAGTAGCAGTAGTATACCAATTTGTATGCAGTGAAGCATAATTCCCCAAATGTGCCACAGTATCACTCTGTCCCTCAAGGCTATAGGTAAGAAAAGCCAGGTCACTTATAACCTCACATGTTAAGAACAACCACATATCACCAAACTAACTAAGATGCCACTAGAAAAGCAATATTTATCACCTACGCTATCAGAAATGCTTGAGACAGATCTATCTTCCATATACAAAAAGGCAGTTCAATTCTTCACTCATAGTTTGGTGCCTAACTTTCTGTCAATTCACATGAATGCTTTGGTGTCTAAACAGAAATTGGAAACAAATATTTCTACAGCACTTGGTCTCCTAGTAACCTAACTGCTGAGCAACTTTATAGAATGACAAGCTCACATGGCTGTTTGCCCACCCCTCATTGCCACTGTGATATAACCAATGATGAACAAGAATATTTATTCCACCTGGAAAAAAATAAATCTTGTATTTGATTTTTTTATTGCTTATTCTTAAAATATTTTTATATACGTATTTGTGGAGTTGGATTACACTGCTAATACTTTACCATTCAGCAGTCACTGAAAGCACTGAATTACTAAGTAACAGACACCAACAAGACTAGTTCATAAATGGGACCACCAAAGAGAATGAAGCTTTATCACTTAAATCGTGAAAGGCTCTCTCCTTGAGTACTAAACAGGAACTCCCACCTGCAGTTATGCAAAACCTAACATCAAGATAGCAGGCTGCCACTGTTGCAGGAAACATACATTCCCATAATAAGAAGAAAATGGTGCTGCAAACAATAACTATTTTACATTATTAAAGCAAACAATTCTCATTTCATGAGCAGGGATGTACAGGTCAAGAAGCATGCTCTGGGTGACCAGCAGCAGCTCCAGCACATTGTGTCAGCCACTGCTTCCTGATACTAATGGACACATCACTGCTGCAAAGCAATATACATTCAAAAGGCTCCTGCCACTGTTTCACAAAGAAAATAATTTTACAGCGTATATTTAGGATCAGGGTGGGGGGAGAGAGAGATGAGGGGGGTGGGATGGAGGGGTGAGGAGAGAGTGCGCAAAACACCAGATAAGTAACCATGGTGATTCTTGATCTCACATACAGGACAGACTATCTACATTGTATGTGACCTTATTCTACTCCACAGATGAAGTAAGACTCCACTGACTTTAGCACCAGTACACTGATGTCATGATTCTTCCAGGATCAGGCTCTCAGGACCAGACCTACAAAATTAACTACATATTTAAGAAAATGAGAGTTAAGCATGTAGATTTTTTATGAATTTGCATGTTAATGAACAAAACAAAACAACAACAAAACAAAACTACACCACAACTAAGTACTATGGTCCAGAGCCACAAAAGAACCAAATCTCAGAGTGGGGTTGCATGTAATTTAACTGGCAGGCAATGAAAATCTGCAGAATTGCCAAATTTTTTTCCCCCATGGGGCAAATCATCCCTTATTCCTCACAAACAAAATCAGGACAGGAGACCTTTTCTTATTTGCAGTAGGTGTAATAAAGATCCCACCAAAGTAACTTTCCTGTTAAATCTCCAAATGGTCCAGTTCAATAGCATATGCAGACAGTGACTAACATACCTACAGGAGAGTCTCCATACTTAGTGATGGAGCTCGAGACCCTCTTCCCCTTTCATTTTAAGGGAAAACACAAGATGGTGCTAGAGGTGGTAATGCTCCTTTTTACACAGTATTTCAGCCATTGAGCACTGTCCAGATTTTGTAGAAGTAGTCATAATTTGTTTGAGGAGGTTCCAGTATTGAAAATGAAGGGCCTATAATCACCTGTTAATGTGCTAGCTGGCAGTACAACCCCTTTTTAAATTTAAATTGCCTTATTTTGCAAACACATCATGATTCAGCAAAGGGGATCATATTTCCATACCCAGGGAAAAACCCTCACTTGGGAGAGGGAGATCAGGTCCTGAGCCTTACATGAGAGTTTATTCACCGACTATAAGTGGAATTGAGAGTTAAGACTTACACAAATTAACCAGCTGGACAACAGCTCTTACAAAGACATCATCTTGCAAGTTCTGCTGAATGCTAATCGGAACCGGACAGGATAGAATTGACTTCCAGGACATGACTCAAGTCATTCTATATTGTAGTTCAACTAACCCAGAAAGTTTAAAAACTCAATTAAAGTAACAATCCAGGTTACAATGGGTTATTTTCTTTTGCCAAGCAGCTACGCTTCTGCAAGAAAAATGCATTCTTAATATTGTCCAACTACTCTGATTTAACTGAGCTCTGCACAAGCTCCTAACAGACCTGTACTTGCAGGTTATTTGGGTTTTGGAGTTCAAAAACCCACTGTAAATCTTGTATTCTGTTTTTGCCAATAATGTCTGTCCATCTTCCTACACAGAAACTGTCCAATTTCTCCCTTTCCTAATTACCCACCTTCACCTAGCCGTCAGAACTACACAGTCTTTCCCATAGTCATATTTGTCCCTCCTGGAACTGCACAGAAGCTGCAGTTTCAGCTCTCAAGCTGCTTCATCCTCCTCTTGATAGTGAATCTAGCAAAGGGAGAGAAAGATGGACAGGACAAAGACCAGCTTAAAGCAGCCATCCTGAGCTACTCATATATCCTGCTCTCTCCTTCCTTTCTTTGCAAATGGATTCAATTACTGCCTCCTTAGAGGGAAGTATATGCGGTTTGCCAACAGGCCTGAATAGCTGCTATACTCAAGGAAGAAGTAGCCAAAAGTACTCCTTTGGTTAATTAAGGTTAAAGCGTGTGTCCCTCTCACAGAGTTGAAATCTCAAGTTTCTCACAGCTTGCTCCAACCTCAGTTAAAATGAGAATAATGAAAAGAATCTGAGAGTTAGCAAAACAGTCCCAGTGGTCGAAATGACATTGCTCAGGTTCAATTGTTACCACTCAAGATAGGATCTCCTCTATCAGCTGCTTCTATAACCATCTTCATTTATCTCTAATGACTGTGTACCAGCAGTAATGTGTCTCTGCTGTTTTAGTTTTTGTATTTTTGCCACAAAGCAACCTTGCTGTGATGACATAGCCACTATATTTAGTTCATGCTCTGTACTAAAGTATAACTCTCAGCTAAAAGTTCTTCCCCTCTCTCCCATTGTGTAGTCTATATATAAACTTAAAATATAGTTTCTTGCCAAAAGGCAGGTGGTGGTGATATTTCTGTAGCTATAGATAGTAGTTACCAAGTACTCAAAATTACACTTGTATTTTTAAAATGACACACCTTATTATTGCACAGTGAACTTCTATGATTTGTGTGTCATCTTCTTAATTTTACTAGTCAAAATACATTATTAGCTATTGTTCCTCGACAAAAAAAATGCATATTACTAATGTTAAGGTTGTGACATGAAGTGACAGAAGCCAGGAAAATTCAAAGTTAAAGTTGACACTGTATCCTTTACTCACACCGTTGCATTAAGACAATGGCTGTCTACACTTTGGAATTCCCAGGCTTTGTTAAATATGTATCATAACCTTCATATTAATTTAAAAAAGTGTATCTTGTTTTCTTTCCTTAAAAAAAGTTTTTAAAATGTTTTTGTTCCTTGATACAATTTGTAAAACCTTAAAGGAATGGAAGAATAAGAGATAGATACTGCTGTAAAATTCAGATATACTTCTAGATGCATATTGCACCATCTTAATGATATGCCAGACTCAGGTCTGTACTGCAGAAAATGCAGGGTTCATGTTTCTTCCCAGTTCCTTACCTCTTTGCAACGTACAATAAATGGGACTTACCACCTCCAACATGTATCATCCTTTCCTATTTTACTCTTTTGGGCAGACTCCTACAAGACTTAAAACAAAAAAAAAACCCCAAACCCCAAAAAACCTCCAAACCCCAAAAGTCTTTTGCATGACAGCATCTCTCATGAAAAGAGATGTACATCCACCATTGGCAAGGAGAACACTGACACTTTAGCCATTGTAAAGAATGGAGTTGGGACAGGGAACTCCACAGGATGCCAATATAGGGCTGCACAATCTACTGTCAGGGAAGACCTTCCAGTACCTCACAGTGAGCCTGAGATTGGCTGTCCCTGGAAGACTGAGGAAGACTGGATCAGAATTTAGTGCTAGGAGACCCGAGTTCAATTCACTACTCTCCTCAGAGGTTCTGTGATACCCTAACAAAAAGAATGGTTTCTACATCCAAGGACCCCACAATAAAATGGGAAGGTAGGGCATTGTAAGTATGGGTATAAATAGTGAGATGCCCAGACAAGACAGTGTGGGGAACCAGGTAGTAACCGAAATATCTAGAATAAAATGCCTAGCTGTGGAAAAGTATCATACAGTTTTATACACTGCTGTATCAAAAGTCTTGATAATTTATATGACCCTCTTATCCATAGTGTTTAAGTACTTTTAGATGTATTTATTTATCATCAAAATACTATCAGTATGAGACCAGATATCAGTGGAGAACAGATAGATGAAGCAAGTTGCCCGTGGCCGTTAAGATGCCTGTGGCAGAATGAAAGAAACTTAAATAATTTCTCCATCCTTTGGCATTCTCACATGAGGACTGCAGCTGCTAAGACTATAACCACATAAAAATAAAAGAATTCAGGTCATTTATGAAGGTCTTTGCTTATATTACAAGTTTCATCAAAAAAATCAATCCATTAGAAGAACCACCTAATGAAATTACAAACACACACACATGCACAGAGGGAGCTGATGGAATCAAACTTTTCTAATGTATTGTAATCATTCCCCTCACAAGAGCAATCCAGTACACAAAGCAAGTATTTTGCTATTGACAGTTATTATGTATAATACGTATAATAGACTGTAAGTTTGGAATCCATCAATGTATTTTACTGCATTAATATCTCCCAACTTTTACACAATATCCCTTTAAAATTACTATGTCTAGCTCTTTATTTTAATGGTATGATGTGACAGATCTTAAGGAATCTGTTCCAACCCAGTAACTCCTACTTTCACTCCCACCCAAACATTCAATCTGGGTATTACAGCTACTTTTCATTTCATAACTTCTCTTTTTCATTTATCTTTAATAGGCTGAACTTACATGGTAAGTTTATGAAGGCAAGCAAAAAAAGATGTTGCATATTCCGTTTTAAATCAAGTACATTTTAAACTTCACTCTGCTATAAATCCATTCAGGGTTTACACTGACTTGACAACTTCCTTCATCCACTTTTGTATGCTACCAATCCCCTCATACATTTTCTTGCATATGCAGGCTATGCTTTCTCCATAAATGGAGTCAAATGTACTTGACTGAAAAAATGCTCAAAAGGATGTTAATTTCTAGAAGAATTTCAGCTTTAAAATGTTACAGAATATATATAAAACTAATGAGATCTCAGCCCCTTGCCACATGGATTTCACAGGGGAAAAAATTCCAGGTTACAAATTCAGTATCTGTCAATTGTTTTAACTTTGCCCTGCTCTCAAATACCACAAAATTTTTCATACATATATATTATGTAGTTAGTAATCTGCATATCTGTTTTACAAAATAGTTTCCAAATTTCCCTTTAGTCTATATTTGTTCCCCAGCCATTTGCTGCTTCCAATTGACTTGCACTGTTACCAGCATGCATAAGAAAAGTCACACCTACCTGACAGACCTGATGGGCACCAGAAAGGCTGTACTGCAAAGCTTCGGATGAGAGAAACCTCAGAGAGGTGTTCAAGCAGAGGAAATAGAAGGCATTAAATCACAACAGCTGATAGAACAGACAGAACTCTGGGAAGGATTTCCTCAAACTGTAAAAAAGCATTTTTTGTGCAAGGATATTTATGTTTTCTGCATGCATAAATCAATGAAATTTAACTACATACATGTTTATGACTTGAAAGATGCCATCATATGTTGTCAGATCTATCAACAATGGAACCATGATGGAACTTAGTCTAATATTCTTAGCTGATTTCTATTAGTTTTTATTTTTGAAAGAACAGATCATGAGAATTCTTAACAAGCATCTTGCTAACAACAAAATGGGCAGCAATGATCTTAATCACTTCACACAGCAAACATAAATCCCAGAAATGGCCAAAAATCTCAAGAGCTCTTCACACAGCTGCAACACCTCCCACTAGATTCAAAGGTATTTTACTGACAGTACCAGATTAAGCTCATGGATCTGCAAGGTTAGGTTAGGAAAACAGTGCCGTGTTAATAATTAGCACATTTCCACAACACACAGAAGGCTTGCATCAGCCTGATAAAAAGTCTTTATTTTGCTATTGCCCATAAAGTTATCCTTCCTTAATTTAAATTGAAAAAGCATAGCATCAGTGCTAAATATGACCTTTGAAGTTAAGATTACCAGACATCATTTTCCTGGTACAATTATTTTTATACACATATATAAGGCTAACATAGAAATACTGCTCTGCTTTCACAGATAAGGCGACACAGAAGCACCTATAATCTTCAGTCAAGAACTGGATCTTTACTGCATATATAAACAAATGTCAAAGTCATCCGTCAGTGGCCTAAAAAACTCCCGGATGTAGACTAGCAAAGAAAGAGAAGAGTATAGAAAAGGGATACAAAAAAAATTAATAAAGTTTTTTAAAAAAAACTTTAAAAAGAGACATATCCTTGATACATCATAACATTCTTTGGTTCCAAATAAAAGGAACAAGAAACATTCCTACAAATTCCTAGTCTAGAACTTTGATGATTTCAATCAAATTCCACCCACTAATAGGTACGGTTTATTGCAAACAGAAATATAAGATGCAGTAATGTACATAAAGTTGTAAATGGAACATGCATAGCATCCTATGGCCTCAAAATGAGTTGTTGGGTTTTTTTCTATAAAGACTTATCTATCACAGAAACATAGAGAAAGGGCTTTACACCACCAGAGTCTGTGCTTGCCCTTTAACAGATATTCTTTGTCTCAGGCTCCAAAAATACATGTTACAGGATTAGCTGAAACTGAATGCAGTTGTCTGTAGAATTCAGCCATAGCTATCCCAAGTATCAATGCATTTTTAGCACCAAGTGCACTATCTTTCAAGCAGAGGAGTTGCATGTTTTTATGCACAGTTAAGGAGTCTGCTGGCCTGAGAGGCTACTGGAGCTCCAGCAAGCTACTGCCACTCTGACAGACTGCCTGCTGTCTCTCTAAGCAACTGGCCACTGTTACACTGCTAAGAAACTATGGCTACTTAAACTCAGGACATTTTGATCAGAAACAGATATTGCAATCTACCACAAACATTCTTTGTGATAGCAGGAGATGGACATGATAAAGCAACAGCACTTTAGATCTTTCAGCACATAACTCACTCCCACTCAAAATTAACTACTGCTCAACTCAGGATAATTGATTTAAACCATTTTCTTTCAAAAAATGCTGACACTTCTTCTTGTTAAGATGTTTGTTGATAATACTTCAGAGACTGGGCCCTGGACTGCTCAGAAGATAGCATGGGCAGAGGTGCCAGCATGGCTTGTCTGCGCATCATGGCACAAGGAAAAAGACTGCTCTGCCTGAAGCCTTAGGTATCCCTGTGAGTGGAATACTCACTGGAAGAATGAGGAATGAAGGACTGTCCAACAAAGCATACAGTGCTCTGGTGCTGGCTGCTCTAAATATTCCACCTATGCAGAGACTGGCTGCCACAGAACTACTCTGTTTAAACAGAGCCATTTAAGTAAAACAGAAGGGATACCCTACAGTTAAAACCAGAAATACCATATTAAGGGCTAACAAGCACTTGATGCTGAAAAAGCTGCCCCTGAATATTAACATTATGTCAACAAATGCACAACTTCCACTTCCTGAATCAGCTAGAAGAGATCACAATGGAGGTGCCTCAGGTAAAAAGAAGTCTAGCTGTATGAAAGCAAGGACCCTTGCAGCAAACAGTACGTTTACCTTTGAACCCTATCACAGGTCAAGTTTTTTTCACAGAGTAACTACTAGACTTGTTTCTTCTATAGTTCTGCCCTTCCCTGCCAGCTTCCTAAGTCTTGAGGACAAATTATCAGGAGAGGATAGAACCAGCTCATTTCGTGTTGCTGTTGGTATGCTATTATAAACGGTTGAAGTATTATAAACAGTATTACAAAGAAGCTGGAGGAACAAATACACCTGTGAGTGTCTCACAGGTCCAATTTATTAATCAGGAAAATAAAAGACACTACAATTTGTAGTCCCAGTTGCGCCACAGATTTTATGATCTGTGAATAATAAACAAAAAATAAATACAAATGATCAGTTTAAGAAGTCTTCCTTATCCAACAAAACTACAAGTATAGCATTGGATCCCTCTTTTTTAATTAGGTAGGGGAAAGAAGACATAAAAAATATGAACTGATATTGTGGGTGACGGCCGCATTATGAGCACTTATGCTCAACACTGTCCTTCAGAGGTTTTGTTCTACTCAAAAGGATAAAACTGGCAGAAAGTATTTTAAAGCAGTATTATCCAGACATCACAGCTCTACTGGATAGTAATGTCTCCTACAAGAAATTTGCAAATAAAAAGATATTTTTAAAAACTAGTTTGATGATAATTTTTTATCTCAAGTCTTGAACATTCTTAGTGAATGGACTACAATGGGTTACATGTAGTGATTTATTGGACTATTTTGTCTTCTTACAGAGTTTAATATGTAAGCCTAGAAATACTCTACAAGGACACCTCTTTCTCTATTACCTTTTACATCATGTGAAATGTTTGCTAACCACAGTCAAATCTGACTAAATGGAAAGTCCAAGTAGGTGCTCAAAATAACAAAAAGATTTTTCTGAGATATTTTGCATGTATTTTATGAATCCAGAAGGAACGAGCTGTTTTAAAAACCAACAAACAAACAAAACAAAAACAAAGACATACAAAACCCCCAAACAAAACACACAGGTCTTGCTAAACAGCAAATCTTATCTGCATTATAGACCTGACTGCACCAAACTCATGGAATCAGTATCAGGAATGCCACTAGTACAGCAGTTCTAAGTGACCACAATAATACTCCTTGTCTGTATTTTAATGCATTGGTACTACTGTCTCACCCCTGACAACCACCATCATGACCATTGAAAGCCAGATCTGAAATCTGAAGTATTTTGGAAGCACCCTGAGATGTTTGGGGATGGACTTCATGGAACACAAGAGAACACTGTGCATGTTACCCTGCTTTTTAAATTAAGATCAGCAATGCCCCCAGCCACCCAACAAGATATCATTAAGCATTGGCACTAGGAAAAAGTGGACACAAGGTTGTCCAGCGCTACTGTAGACATACCTTGTTTTGCTCATCAGCATCTGAGTGTGAAGTCTCACTGTGTGAGTGTTTCTGAGGAGAAACTGACATTTCTTTTAAGAAGATCACACTGAATGGTAACAATATAGTAAGAAAAATCAACTTTAAAAAAATGCCATTTTTAGGGAAATGTGAACACAGACACTACTTTTAACTGAATACAGCAATCAGCCCTGAGACAGCGAATCTAAACGGTGGTTAAGACCTTGAGGAGAAGGCCTAGGCCCAGGAGCATCAAAGTGTTAATGCCCTTTCCTTATCTCAGCACCACCCCACCAGTCTTTGAATTTCTCTTATCTCTTCTTTAACACACTATACTCACTCCAATTCCCACATTTTTCTGTAGCCTTTTTCTCCTTTTGTTTTGCTTGAAGGGACTCCTTCCAGTTCAGAGACTGCCTAGCTCTGCATTTTCTTATGATCTTTATGAGAATCCAGTTACACCATAAGCTGCTACATATATTCACTAAGGCTAAGTACGCTTTTAGTGTTCAGTGACTGAAAAATTTAGCTGGAAGGAAAAGTGTTTCTTGCAGGCAATGCAGAACCTTAGAGGGCACATAAGACTCAGGAATTATTGTCCTTTGTCTCCACCTCTTGCTGTTTAAGACATTACAAAAAACCCCCCAAAAAACCCCAAACTGAAAAGTCAGTTGAGTATCTTTTCCCATCCCAATCCAACTCAGATTTACTAAACACTCAAACAATCTGATTAAACACCCTAACCTTGGGCACTAGAATGATCTACTTATATTCAACAGTCGCTTCAACAGATACAACAGCTCATCCATAGAGTTGCTAACCTGTCATAGCAAGCATTTCCTTGTTCAGTTTATGCTGTACTGGATTATGTTCGCTAACAGAGGAAGTACTTTTTAACTTATTTGATATAACTTCATTTCCCCATTTCATTTTTTCATTACTGTAAACTCCCCTCAAAGATTCAAATCAGTCTATAATAATTATGCATAAAAATTAAGTACACATTTACACGCATTCTCAAAAAGAAGTACTAGTCATTTGTTGCTATGAGTCTTTCCTGCAACAAAGCCTTCTGAACAGGTGATTGAAATGATGGACATTTATTTTAAAAAATAATGCAAGTAATTTATTATATTAATTCATCATACTTTAATGCAAAACATGTTTGAGCTTGAAAGATTCAAGCACAAGGCTTGGCAACTTGAAACAAGGCACAGCTGGAGGTACTCCTGTGGGATCCAACCCATGTTTAAGAACCTTAGAGTGGTTTACAAACATTCTGCCACAAATGGAATGCTGTTGCTGAGAGTAACTCAATCTAGGAAAAAGTTTAGAGTGTATCCATAAACATAGATGAATAACAGGGGGCAAAGTCAGAACTCCATTCAACAATTTCATGCCAATTCATTTCTTCTGCTTACAAGATCACACCCTTAAAAACTTTAGAAGAACTAAAAAGCGGGAAAAGATCACACAGAGATAAAAAATTAATGTTCTCTACATGTCTCATATAATTCTTAATATTTATTTCTATTTTGACAGGTCCAAAAGTTTTTGAGCAAACTGGTGCTGCACTGTGCTAGGAACAGAACACAGTAAGACAACAAGCCTTGATACCAGGATAAGATCATGAGGGACGCTCTCTTGCTTTGTTATTGCTTCATTTGTTAAATAATCAATTAAAACCTATTAGATTTGACAAAGTCTTTAACAAAGACGGTATCTTGGAGTTCAATAATGTATAAAGGAGAAGGATAGGAAACTAAACAAAGAAAGGTTAATTATTATTTTTTAAAAGGGGGAGGGGAAGGAGACATTTATTTAACCAAAGTAATACGATACTGGTATGCAAGCCTGTGAAAGCACAGATTCATACATTATCTAAATGACACAATCCGAAGTCAACGATTTGTGTCTTTGTTTCCATACTCAGCAGTAGAGAAGCTTCCCATTAAGGCACTGTATACTGTATATTTCTCAGGGTGGAAAGTCTAATGCTCTGCTAAAAATCTAAAAAAGCAAAGCAATCAACGTCACAAATTTCTTCATGAATTCTAAACATATGAAAAAATGGTAGACAATCACAAAATATGCAGCAGCAATAGTTTCAGAAAAAGTTTTTTGGAAATTTTCCATGTTTGCTGTTTTATGAGTCAGTCATTAGGAGGCAGCAAATGGCTCAAAACCATGTGGGAAAACAAATCCTGTAGGAAATTGAAAGTGAATAGGATAGTAAGAACTAGGAGTGGAAAATTAATTCAGATATAAAAATGATACCTTCACATTCTCCAATTGAATCAGGTGTCAGGTTACATCAAAGAAAATACTTTGGAAGCTATTTTTAAAATAATTTGGGATCTCATTAATGGAAACCACACTCAAACTTTATAAGATTGACTTTGGATTTTTGGTAATGTTAAAAAGCAAAAGACTAATCTGAACCTGTTTTCCTGTATTATGCTTTCTAAATTGATATCATGATGTTGTACACACATGCATAAGGAACACAAAACAAATCGTATCTCATACAATTTCATCTAAAGCAAATAGCTTATAACTGGAAGTTCACAGTTCTAAATTATTTCCACGGTTTCTCTTTTCAAAGTATAATTAAAAAGCCAATGTGGTTTTACTAGTGCTTCATTAACAACAACAGTAAGATCTTAGCTAGTAACATTAATACCTCTTTACTCTTCCTACCAGGATACAGCTTAAGCCAAGGTAGAAATAACATGAGAAGCTTTCTTAAAAAATAAAAATAAAATTTAGAATTTCCATTATGAGTGTCTACATTTTTGTAAAATTACTGGTAATATTTTATATTGTGCAACCAGGAAGCTGTTTTTCAAATGCATTTATATTCTGAATCAAAACACAAGTGAAAAAGGAGAAACATTTTACATTCTAAGCAAGTCTGTAAATATGAAAAGATTAAAATATGGGCTAGGTTTGCTCACATCTTAGAATATGACATGTAAATTAGTGTTTATTTTATAAGCTCTATTATCTTCAACACAGAACAATGCACTTATCTGTATCTGACTAAACAGTTAATGGTAAGTAACAGAGATAAGAAGTGTTAAATCACATCAGTATTTCACATTAATAGATTCATACTGCTGTACAACATTCTTACAGTACAGAATTTGCAATTAATCACACATTTTCAGCTTTTCCACATTAATCTTGATATATAAATAACAAAAACAAGGCATAAACTTACTATTTGTTAGGTGTCCACACTGTCCTTTAGTCTGAGTCAATGGGAAATAATTACCACTAGGAAATCTGGTAAGCAGAAATACAATAAAAATAAACATTAGCACGCCAAAAAGGATAAACTCAGCTTTCCTGCAAGTATTTTTCCCCATAATACTTCACAGGCAAGGTTAAAAAAAAGAAAAAGAACCACAAAAAGCAAAGTTGAAAAAATATATATACACATTTAAAACATAGTCCAGCAGTGTTCAAGGATCCTTGCCTCTCAAACTTTAAAGCAGCACAGACAAATGTTGAGATGCCTATAATAGAACAAAAATCCAAGTTCTCAATCACTAGTTACGCAGTATGTGTCAGTAAGGAAGACAATTTCCAAAATAATGATTAATGTATTATCCAGATTTTTTCCTCTCTCTCTTTTCCCCTTCCCATTCAGGTTTTTCTTCTTATAAAATGCACATAGGTTTTTTCTTCCCTGTACCCTGACTCAGGCCTGGCTTTGAAATGCATTTCAATCTCTCAACACAGACTGCTTTCACTGCATTTAGAGTCCCACCAAGGCCCAGCTTTAAAAGCTACTGATTCTTTTTTTCTTTAGCCTTCCTCACAAAGGAAGGGTATTTTGTAAATTACCAGCTCGTTCAGATCAACAAAAGGTACTTTCATAGAAAGCCCCATTTGATTTTGCTCAAATTTGATTACAAGGATGGAGAAAAGGAAAGGAAGTCAAAAAGAAAAACCCCAGATGGCTTTTTCATTCATCTCAGTGAATGAGCTTTATCTGTGCCTTTTGAAACTGTAGCAGTGGAAAAGCATTTCTGTTGGCTTAAAAAACTTGACAAAAATTATTGGTTTGCCATTTCTCATGTAACTGCCATTGGGAACTGGATGAAAAGACTTTTTCATGGGATCGCCTGCTTGGATCAAAATAATGGAGATTAGGTATTTCATTATAAATTACAGTGGGAGATAGAGCAGGCTGTCATATTAATAGCAACCTGCTCATGGCCTTCAATGGTAGCTATTCTCCTAGACAAAGGACCAAGGGGGTTGTCTATTGAACTTGTACTTTAGGCCTGATCAATTTTCTATCATCAAGGCAAAAGGTGAGGTGACTAACAAAAGAATTCACACATGACTGACCTCATAAGCCTATAGATAAAACAGCTTAAAGAAACAAAACACATCCTGAAATTATGGGTGATAAACTGTATAAAGGAAAAAGAAGAGAAATGATAGAAAAAGGGAAAGAAAGAGCATGTGGTCTATAATTCTCCCTTCCTTCTTAGGTGAATGGACACATTAAAAGCTACTTGTTTTCAGCTGCAGATAATTGCAGCCTTTGCTTTGCTATGTTCTGCCTTAAATCCTTCCGTGTACTTTTTCCTCCAACACTGTTCCAGTAATTTCATTCACAAGTAACCACAGTACTGAGTTTAATATAGAACTCCCAAGAGCTGTAGCCACACACAGAAAGGATTACACATAACATCATAGGCAGAAAGGTGTCACACAGGCATTATATTTATAATCAAATTACAGGAATGGCTATGATCCTTTGAGTCGGTATGCTTTTATACAAAACCTTGCTAATTAAGTGAAAGTTGGACAGTTGAGTTATGTAACAAGGACATCCCCCAGAACTTGAAAGTCTTGACACCTTTTTCTTTCACTAAGATGGCATGTAATTTTATATGGTGTACAAAACAACATCTAAATGTCCATAATATATTTAGGTACCCTTACATGTATATTATCTGCCTTTCTTCTGCTCCCTAGGAGATGAGGAGCCTTCTAAAGGCTTTGCTGATCAGCTAGAGATACAGAGGGTGAAATCCTCACTCTCCTGGAACCAAATATATAGCAGCAAGATGTTCAGTGATTTCTGTCAAGATCAAGATTTCCTCCAGTTTGCTGTACAGATCGAAATTTAATTATCCAGAACACTTTTATACAAAGTACTATGGTTCTTAATACATCTTAATGCTGATGAAATCTCCTATAAGATGCTGAAGTGTTCATATCCCCTCCCATGACATTTTCACAACCAAGTCAAAAATGTAGAAGCATGCAAATATTTCTATTATTTGAAGGCCAAAACACTAGCTAAAGCAGCTGAGAATTTACCTTACATACAGTTAATAGCAGCTCAAGTGTAAATGGTACTCAGCAGTCTACTTTCATGACACCAGGGGGAGAGGATAGCAATCTAGAATTTGGTTTCCAAGTCCCAGCTACACAACCACCAGGAAGTCAGCCTGTGCCAAATTTTCTGAGATATTTAGGAATCTCTCCTTTCAGCAATACTGCAATTTCAAAACCAAAACCAGCCACTGATTTGTGTCCCTTTGCCACAGATCCACCTGTCTGCATAACAATATTTTATGTACAGGCACGGAAATAATCCAGGCTAAAAATGAACACTTGCTAGTCAGATAAGATCCAGAAACAGTCAGGTGGAACACACACGGAAGGCTACGAATTGGTGCAGGGGAAGAACTTCTGAATGACGGCTTTGCTTCAGAAGCCAATGGATTGCTGAATTACAGACCGAGTTCTACTGAAAACAAACGCATATTATTATTACACAGAAATATTAAGTAACTCATTCTAAACAATGTTTCTGGAAGTAAAGACAAGATGAAGACAGGCAAAACAACAGCACTATGTGTTAAGCCTTGGCTGCCAATGCAAAAAACTGAGAATCGCTACCAGAGCACATACCTCCAAGTAGCTCCTGTACATGACATTACATTTGAAATCAATAGAAGTCGTAGTAGTAATGGTATCTTTCCATTATCCCAGAGATGCACTGATGATTACTAAATGATTAGCAAGTAATCCCAAATTTACATCCTCTATGAGGGGCTATACTGAGTAGTTACAGAAGAAGGAGGTCTTGTAAGCATTGTAGATAGCTCTCTGAAAGTTTCAGCTCAGTGCTCGGTAGCAGCAATAAAGGCAAACTGAATATTAAGAGCTATTTGCAAAAAATATAGCCCAACCAGAAAACACATTTTTTTGTTACAGCATCAATATAGTTTGAGTACCCCATATTAAAAGTCAGAAGCATGACAACATATAAAAAAAGACACATAGGTGCAACCACACGCTTCAGAAGAAATAATTAAGCAAGCACTGACTGCCACTAAGACACAGACAGACTTGACTCACAGAACATACTTCATACAGGACTCATGCAATATTGTAATGCACACTGAAGACTTAATCAAAAGCCAATTACAGGGATTTTTTTCTGTTGTGCTTTGCATATTTAAGCCAGACTCCACTCACATTCCCACATTATAATGTGGTAACCCTTAATGGTAAAGGTCCATGCCTCTACATTTCACTTCCTATCCTTGCAAACCTGCCTATTGACAGGACGTAATTACGTTTGGCCACACTACTGCTGCTTATGTTGCTCTCAGAAGCAGAAATGAACATGAACCTAACCCCAAATCCAATTCTGTTGCTGAAACAACAGTACTATTTCTCTAAAAGTACATGCTGTACTTCCCACTCGGGACTTCTCCATAAAGATAGAGTATTGTTGCCCAACCAGTTACTCTTTATGATAAAGGACTATTTTTGTATCACAAGTTTGGATTCTGTGTAACACCTGCTTCTGGGTAAAAGCACCAGTAACTGGCACAAGGATACGGAATTAGTAATAGTTGAGACTATTTTTGCACTGCAAAACATTGTTGATACAAAGCCGGCTTAATTTTTCATAATTTTCAAATAGTGAGCCCCAGTAATAACCAGAATTAATATCTCCTAAAGCAGTTTTCATGAGAATTTGCAAATAGCTATTGCACTTTTGAATGATAAAATGGGTTAATAAAAATTAAATTCCTCAGGTGAATGAGGAAAGCTCTTTCTAAGCTTAACTTATGCATTCTGTGCTTTTATATGCACTCAGTCTGTCTGGACATATGATTCCAGGGTAAGAGAGTCACTGCCAAAGCTAATGAAAATAATTCAGAGAGAGTACTCTGATTAGGAAATGCCCACCTAGGTAATGTAATTACAAAATACATATCCAAATAGTGGGCCAGAGACAATCAAAACCTGGAGAATAACACCCCTCATAGAAAAAACAGAAAAGCTGTTTCCACTGGCTTTTGATGACTTTTGTCTGAGATGTCTTTGGTTTGTTCTCAGCTTCCACATCACAAACATATTGTCACGTTTTCCTCTAATTCATAATCTCAGCGCAAGACACCTGCAGAACAAACAAGATCTGTTACCCACAATGTGTACCAACTCCTCTGTTTGGCACAGACACTTTGAACAGCAGAATAGTTAACTGCTTTTCCCTGTCCCATTAGTTTTTGATGAAATAACTGCATTTAAAATACAAGTTCTGGGTTTGAAAGTGCATATCAAGGGTTTTTTCCAAATTTCTTTTTGAATATATTTTCTGAATAATTTTTGCAAATAATTCTTACAGTGCATTTTAAAGAAGTTCAGCAGATGTCACAGCATGATGTCTAGTGATAAGTCATACTGGCTGAATGAAATGTTTTGTTTTCTGAAGAGGCCCATCTTACAAAAAAACTGGACTGCACATATGCTTACATGGTTCCCTGAAGCAGCACCTACATAAACAACATTCAGAAATGCCTATTTGTACAATCTCCAGTTAGAAATTTGATTTCTTGCCAATGAGCACACAAAAAATAAAACAAATAGGAAAACTTTCCTTGTAGCCTGTCAACAGAGGAACATAGATTTCCAGGACACTACTTACAGCAAAGGATGACAGTAACATTAAGCTTATAAATGAAGTGGTGCATAAGCATATACAGTAAAACTATTCCTCACGTTTCCTCAATTTATTTTGCAGTAACTAGATAAATAATGCTACTTGCCTGGATATCTCTCTCAAAGTCTTTTTAGACATACTGGGGTAGAATTGGTTTGTTTTTTTTTTTAAATAGCATTTTATAGTTTCCCTCCCTTACAGTTGTAGAAGTTTCATTATCAGCTTTAATTGTACTAGGCAGGAAGAGAGCTAATATGCGTAAAGAGTCTGCCACATATCATTAACATTTTAAATCACTGTGGTTGCTAAACTCAAGCAGTCTTAATAGCATTTGAGGAAGCAATGCTATAGGTCAAGAGAGTGAAAACATAAGCTTGCTTGTTTTGTGGCTTATAACCACAAAACTATGTATGTCTGCTAAATAATTTCAGGTAGAGCAGATAAATTAATGACATAAGACAACCTGAAAGTACTCTGCCAGTAACTTGCTTGTATTTGTACAGTAAAAGCTCTATTTAAGTGATTTGGCTCATTTTGATTGCTGCACTACGGTACATATAATGACTTGCTGGGCAGCCATTCCTGAGCACTCAGGATTTTAAAACAAGCATACTGAATTTCACTGGCCACCTAAAGGATGGCAGTGTAAGTCAAAGAGCATGTGTGGTTTACTTTAGGCATGAAACTACTTGAAAAGGCTCCCTCCTCCACACTCACACCTGACCTAGCTCTTTGGTCATTTTAAAGTTTCCTTGTCTTATTTCCAGCCCTTTTCTCCTTTTTACATTCCATTGCATTGCTTCCACTTTCCTGACTAAATTTCTGAAACCATTGTAAATAGGGAACTTATGGTTCAGGGAATATATGGAACATCAGATACAGATGCTTCCTAAAAAATATTCCATTCTAAAAGAGAGGTTTTAGTTCCTTATCAGAAAGATTAAAAAGAAACCCTACCCAATCTGGGGATTCAAAAATTTCAAATTAAAGTGTCTTTTTTTTAAAAAAAAAAAAACAAACAAAAACGAAGTTGGAATTTCAGAATACAAAAAGGTGAATCACAGATTTGGATGAAAAACCCATTTATGCCTCTTGAAGAATATGTTGTATCAGTAACAACCTGTAAGGTAGTGAAAGTAGTATCCAGAACCTGATTTGCCTGTTTTGCTTCAGTGGGGGCTAGGGGTATGACACACTTCAGGAGAAGGTGTTTTTTTGATTCAGTTTCAAGAACTGGGAGGTGCTTTTATTTAGGTAGATATAAATGAAGTCACATAAGCAAATACTACATGAGAAAGTCTTAACTAAATTAATAATTTTATTACATTTTTTTCATTGATGTACCACTACCTATAAAACATGGTGGTTTATTAACTCAAAAATACAGTATAAGAATTGAGGAGAACCACAGATCAAACTGATTAAATTACCCAAATTGCAGCCTGAACAATTCACTAGGTTAGCACTTGAATTTACAGGTAACCACAAAAGGGAATCATATAAGACAAGAGCAAATAAAACCAATGCATGTTAAGAAGTAATATTCTAATAAACCTAGAGAATTGACAGACAAGGTTGCCTGAGCCATACATATGGAAAAAAGAAATAAAGAGAAAAAGGCATCTTGCTTGCCTTTTTTTTTTTCCAAAACGGAAAATGGAGAAAAAAGGCAATGTTGATTGGCCCAGTGCAAAGGAGGGATATAAATATGTTAAGTTTTAGTCATCTTGGCTAGAAGTTAATTTCTTCATTGACTTCAGGCATAAGATGTAAACATCTGAAAGTAGAAACTGTCAAATATAAGTACAAAAGAATAGCTTGAGCATGCAAAGGCAGCGCCAGAAAAAGTGAAAAAATAAATTAAGGTACAATTAGCAAGAGACAAAGGATAAAAAGAAGTTCTACAAATACACTTTAGAGTAAGAGGGGGATTAAGGAAAACTACTGGTTGGTCAGTAGTTTGAAGGTGAAAGCAAGCTATTGATATATTGTGCTGAGGAGTCTGAATTGTTTACTGCTTTATTGACAGATGTTACTAAGAAGGTCAATTGTAATCATCTGGTTCCCACAATTAAAAGCTACCAAATTAAAAAAAAAAAAAAAAAAAAAAGAAAAGAAAAAGGGGACACACAGTATCAGAACAGAACCAGGAAAGAAAAAATGTGAATAATCTGACCTACGCATTTTTCCTAAGATGGTTATGCCATGTTAATTTGCCCTAAGTCTTAGAGAAGTGGGTGAATATTAGAGCTGTTAAGTTGGAAAGCTGTCAGCATTAGAATTATTTCTGAAAGCACATGATGCATGATATGGGTACAAAAGCCTTTAACAGAGCAAAAATATTGCCTGCCTTAAAAGGAGGAGGAAAAAATTATAGACTAGTTACTTGATCTTTCTTTACCTTCCCAGTTTGTAAGTCACTAAAAGAAAAACAGGAAATTAGTAACTGAGCATGGATTCATCAAGAAGGAAGCATAACAAAGTAACAAGCCTTACAGTATGGGAAATAATTGATGTCTCATGTTAAGATTTTAGGAAGACTTGTGGCATCATTGCACAGGAGTGTCGCCTGGTCTGCCCAAGAAGCATCATCTAAATAGTATTACTACAGGGTAAATAGCTATAGGGAAAAAAACAAAGATACCATCCATGACTATCAGTGATTCATTATCTAAAAGGGAAAAGGCATCAAATGGGGTTCTTGGTCAGCACTGAATCCAGTACTATTCGTTATTTTCATCATTAATCTTGATGACAGAAGAGAGACTGCTCCTATAGTGCTTGAAGGTATGCCTAAGCTAGGAAGGTCTGCAGGCATGCTGGGGGACCCAATTAGAGTCCAAAAAGATCTTGGTAGAAATGGTTTGAAAGATTAACTGTCGATCAAGGATAGGTAAATTATTTCTGTCAGATATAATCAACTACAGAAATGTAGGTTGAGAAATGACACAACAGTTCTGCACTAAAGGATCTGGATCAGAAGCTACATCTGAACCTCTAAAGCTATTGCAAATAAAAGCGGGTATCATACTGGAAGACTTACAGAGAGTAAATCATGTCATGAATGCCACCTGAAACGATCTTTTTGCTTTACTTGCCTTTGATAAGGTCTTAAATGGATTTCTCTTTAGTTGTAGACACTGCCTGCAGGTTAAAAGTAAAATGTAGTTAATTTGAAAGAGCAGCAGTCTAGAAAACAAGCTACAAGAAAAGATTAAAATATTGGATCATATTCTAGAAAAGACTTTAAAACCCCAACACTTTAACACAACAGAAATATGCACTTATATTCCAGAAATTGAGATATGAGTAAGACGTTAAAAAAACTTTGCAGAGTTAAAGACAGATGTGCAATGAAAACAGACAATCCCTGGGTAGCTTTGGAAACTGGTTATAAAAATGTCTGTCAGGAATAGTTTAGTTGTAACAGATTCTGTATTTAAGAGAATGTCTATAAGGTTTCTTCCAAACTTTATTCCACTTTTTCTTTTCTCTTAAAATAACCATAAAGCACAAAAGTAGCTGAAAATGTAATTTCATCAAACCCTCTTAAAACTGTTGCGTATGTGAAGATTTTTGAAGTAACTTTTCCTCAGACTTTGTAAAGTCTGAACGCTCTCTAAGGCAAATACAGCCAGTTATGGCCCTGTCCCCTTTTAGGCCTTCTTACAGGATCACTTGTCCTCAAGAGAGAAGTAACAATTATATACCTCTTTTCCTAAACCTGTTTCCCTTTTTCTTCTGAGCTTTCAGGTGCATCAACAAAACATGAAACCTCTTTGCAAGCACCTCTGAACTTAGGAAATGAGAATGAACCTGCCCATATATAAGACTACAGCATCAAGTTTAAACCCCCCCATACATTACAAAAACCTGTGTAAATAGCCTGAAGTAGATATTCCAACACATGAAGATACAATGCTCAGTAGTCCTAGTAGTTGCAAAGCTTCTTAGATACTAATCAAACAAATGAAATAAACATCTCTCTATAACTTCTGGCCATCTCAACCTTAAACCAATGGTATGGTTGCATGGTGTCCTTTAACTGGACTTTTATGTTCCAGCCTAACACAAGTGATTTCCACATTCTGACAACTCCAGGCTCAATTACCATGACAACATGAACACATTATTATATACATGCATTGAAAGCAAAACTAGAGTAGAAAGCATCCAGAGAACTCTGTGTATGTACCTGCATGCTAAACAAACAAAAAAAATCAGACAATGTATTTCTTTGAAATGTATTTTTACAGGGAGCAAAATGGCTAGCAAAATAGTGAATTAAATTTGAGTTCAGTAAAATATGAATTAAACAGCACGATTACCTCAAATGTAATTTTATGGTATTTTTCAATTCCACCAGAAAAACTAAAAAAGTTTTTTAAAAAGTTTTCTATGCAGTTCAGATTTTGAATAAAATCTCATATAATTATACTTTTTAGGTTTCTAGGGACTCATTCATGTTAGCAGTGTCATCTGGAAATTTATTATCAAAATAAATGAGTTGATTAGAATACTTACACAATGACAATTATGTTTAAAACATTCTTTTTTGTTAAATATAGCTTTCTGTATTGTCATAACAAACAAAGAATTGTGTCTTCTATTTAAAGCTTTATTTGTAAGAAACACTTCCAAAAAAATCCCCAGTTTTTCTTACATATCATAGCCTAGTCATCTCTGTTCCCAGTAACATATTTCACCACAACTGCGGGTAATTCCAGTCTTTGTGCCCACCCATTGCTGATTTTTTATTCCTACAGTGGTATCAACAAATACTTCTATTATTATCAGTTAGTAGCAGTTGTGGTGGCTTTCAAGGTAAAATAAAATAAAATAAATAAAAAAATATGTCTTTAGACAAGGACTGAAGCCACCAAAGTCATTTAGCTAGGACACTGAAGTTGGTAGCTAACCTGGGCATTAGTTTCAGCTATTGAGCAGGGAACAGAAGTCTATTACCATAGTTCTGAGAAATCAGTCCAATTCATCAAGTTATATCTGTGCTGTTTCTCTCACTGACATCTGATGTTTTGGATGCAGGAAAACTTTATTTTTGCTCTAAAATGTCAAAGTGAAATGGAGTTATGACTTCAGAAGTATAGGACTGGTTGCTGACTATTTTCCTTATAGAGAACACCTATGTTTTCCCGGGACATGGAATCTTTCACCATTACAAACTGTGGCTTTGTCAGCACATGGAATTTGACCACTGCTCCCAGAATCAAGAGATCAGTTACATGTATTGCTCACTGGTATTTGGAAGCAGCTTTAATATTCCTACTTTCCCAGACTGTTGTTCTAAAGGAGCTTGGGCTGATAACAAAGTTAAACCAGAAATAGAAAATAGCAATCACCTAGCTGATTTCAAAGAGCAGCACTTATATTATTGAACTGATAAGACTATTCATATGCCTTACTTGTCAAAATGAATAGAATGAATCTCTTTGAATGTCCTTCAGAACAGGATACAGAAAAGAAATCTCACACAGGTATGAAAACATTAAACAAGAACTTCCACTAGGGGTGGCAGGGGGTGGAGACATGGGAGAATTTGAGTTCATTTAAATGAATGACAGTACTTACCTGGACTTTTAATGGGAGCAAGATTTTGTCTGGTACGAGAACCAAAGAGCATGAGCTAGGGTAAGAAAGAGGGAAGTTATTTCTGATAGAAATGACTAAAACTAGGCTTCATCCAGTCCTGCCATGACTAACCAAAAGTCTTTGGGAAAACAAGAGAGTAGAAAGACTAGCAATTCACTGACAGTGCCTCTATAACAATGTGCGTCATCACGGACTATTTAATCCATGCTAAGCCTCCACAACTCACTACAACCCAGGAGAGCCTATGAAAGTTCTGTAACGTGATCATTTCAAGCCTCCAGAACACTGAAACCAATGGCTTCACTACCAAGGTTGGGGGTCTCTCAACACATAGCCATAGAGCAGCAAGAAAGTCAGTTGTGCAGACATTTGGGCACAAACCACACTTCTTCCTTCATGTGATAGCCAGGAAATTGGCTATTTATGTTCTAATGTGACTGCACCAAGCCAAATAAATCAATATTAATATGCCATATTCACCAAATTTGGTAGGTAGGACCACTTGACTACCCAAAATATTCAAGTCATGAATCAGGTTGCTAAAGAACTAAGAAAGGTAAAAAAGAGGATCAAGAAAAGTTTCAAAATGTTAAAACAAGACCAGCAGCTTTGTAAACAAAGAACCAAGATAACAGTCAAATATCTTAAAATGAACAAATTAGCATCCCAAAAGCTGTAATATTGTTCAAACCTTTTGATAAAGTGAGGTAGATCCATAATAATGGATAACAAGGTTTCGGTCTTAAGGCAACCTCTTCTGCCATGGGTAAGGCTGAGGTAATTAGCATGCATTTCTAATATAATTTATCTTTAGATGTAACTTTTTTGTCAGTATATAGTGGCTAACATTAACAAGGGTAGCTATAAACATGAATGGTTATTTTTTTAAAAAAATAACTTAGCTTCAGTCTTGCTTGGGAAGTCCATTGAGAATAACACTTAAAAAAGGTTCTGCAATTATAGGTTTAACTGTTTGCAGATCCTTTCGAAAGTTCTCAGATTACCCAAGCAAGCATAACCCTTGTGAGTTTAAAAAAGAAGAAAAAAAAAGATCAAATTCATGGAGACTGCAGTGTCCCTGCAATCCCAGAAAAAATAGCATTACAGCAGGTTTCCTCTTGACACAAGGAACTAAGTTTAACATGTATAAAGTTCTGCAAATTGGAGCCATCCAAACCACTCTATAGCTACTAACATCAAAGGAAATTTAACTGACACACACAAAAAAAGCATAGGACAAAATACAGATTAAGGCACAGCACACTTTTAAACACATACAGAAACAGATCCAGATTAGCTTTACATCACTACGGAAACACCACCCCCCACCCCCCCCTCAATATATTCAAACATTTAGGAACATATTATAAGAATATAATAAAGAAAAAAACCCCAAAACACTTCTGAATTAAAGACATGAACAGGACAAGTCAGACCCAGCATTACTTTCACCTCTACACTGGATCCGGCAGAATAAGGTCTAACATTTACTTCAGCAGCTTTGATGTACCTGAATGCAATTAATTGATTACAGCTGGCAACAATTGAGTTAGGGCAGGATGGTTAGTTACATCTTGTGCTTTTCATTGAGCTCCCCATTCAATAGTTCTGTAGCTTTCAGGGATAACAAAGCTGTGTTCATACTGCACCAATTCAATTGTAGCCTCAAGTTCAGTCTCGAAATACATCATATGTATTTTTTCCTTCCCTGTGGCACCGGTCTTCTCATACAGAGGTCCCATGTCCTCTGTACAAAACTCCCAGCCAAAGCCTGGCAGATAAGGAAATCACAAGGATAGAGAAAAACCCTGCTTTGCTTCCTTTCTTTCAATCTTTTCTTCATCATATTTTTACCATTACTATTTTTTCTATGGTAAATTATAATAGAATTTCTATTTTTTAATATTCCTCTGAATCTTGAGCATCTTCTAAACACTTTTACAGCATATATTAAAGAAATAATGTGTATTGGGATGGCAGAATTTATAGCAGAGCTTCAGCTGTTATCATTCGGGTTTAATTTCTCCATGAAGATTGTGTTAATGTATCTTTGAACAATTTCATCACATTAATGCTTTCAAAAGATTTTGCTATTTTATAAGTGGTGACAGGAACAGCAGTTTGATGTCAGAATAATTAATTAACCAGCTTCCTGCCAAATTTTACATTCTCTGAGCACCTGAGGTAATGTCTATTCTTGTCCCATAAACTATCAAGCTTCATCTATTTCTGTTATTACTTCTTTTATGAGTAAACTTTTGATCTCCAGTAGATTCCCACATCATGAAAGGGACACAGGTATTTTCCTTGCATAAAGAATTCAAGGGTCAAGAACAGGCAAGGAAGTGTTTGATCTGATGACCTTATAAGCAACTTCATTTAATTTTTTTCAAGTACTTACAATAAAACTTTTACAAAGGGATTTGGAAGTTGCACGTATAGCTATAATTAAAGGCAAGGTGTTTCTATCTACAGCACAGAGATGGAGAAAATAGGTCTTTCCAAGATACCAGGAATGATTCTTTCCTCTTCTCCTGACACTATCAGCCTCAGCCAGTGTGACACTTACTATATTCCCGAAGCTCACTTTCCTTCTTTTATATTCAGGCTTTAAAAAATAAGTGTTAGCTCAGAAAAGCACTCCCTTTTAACTTCGGGAAGGTAGAAGTCAGGACCACCTGTACTGGGTGCCGGCGGCAAGATGGCGGCAGCCCTTGTGAGGAGAGGTCGTGGCTGCCTCTGCTGGACACAGCTGGTTCCCGCCAGTTCCCGCCAGTTCCCCAGCAGCCGTGCCACGGGGCATAGCTGTGCCTTGCAGCCACGCCTGGGCACCTCTGGGAAAGCGCACTGACAAAAAGGCAAAATGCTGCCTGGCAGTGTTTCCTCACAGGAATTTGTGAGGAAAAAAAACACCTTTTCCTCACAGGATTGAGGAAAAAAGGTTTGAGGAGCAGCCCTGTGAGCACCCAGGTCAGTGAAAAAGGAGGGGGAGGAGAGGCTGCAGGCGCCAGAGGAGGGACTGCTCTGCAGCCCGTGGGGACACTATGGCGGAGCAGCCACACTGGATCAGATATCCACACTGCAGACTTGGATACCTGAAACCTGCTCTCAAGCAGTGTCAGTCTGTGCCTTTGGACAATTCTAATGCGATGACAAATTCAAAAGTTTTTCCTGTTTTCTATACAGTGACAAAATAGCAGACTGACGTCATAACAGATAATTTAACCAGCTCCTGATCAGTCATTTGTAAAAGTTTATATTCACTAGGAATTCTAATTTGCTTGTCAGAGACCTGTACCCATTCTCTAATGCTGCCAAAAAGGTGTCTTGGACACAAAAATATTTAGGTAAAATTGCATTTGGCAAATGTATTACATCAGTGATGCCAGGAACACTTGGCATCCATTGCACGCTCAGTGGGTAAGGGGGTTTGTAGTCTGTGATGGTTCCTCTCTGCTGCTCATTCCTCTTCACACTTTTCACCTGCCCCAACCCGGGTCCTTCCCACAGGATGCAGTCCTTCCAGAACTGCTCTTGCATGGGTTCTCTGTGGGCTGCAGTTCTTCAGGACAAACCTGGTCCAGCGCAGGCTCTCCAAGGGCCACAGTTTGTTCAGGGAATATCCACCTGCTGGATGTTCCCTAAATGTACCTCACAAGTCTTAAACAGAGAAAACGAGAAGGTATCTTCAGTTGTTACTGAAAAGCAATGTCCTTTATTTTCTGTCATCCTTCATTACACTGAGACAAGATTTTACAACATACAGAACTAGTAGATTATGGTTTGAAGTAAATCCCACAAAACCACCAATGTGGAAGAGTACAAAGGCAGCATGCCAGGGTATTTATCTCTCTTGCTTAAGCCTAGAAACACAGAATAAGTATACATATAGTCTCCCAAAAGGCTGAAAAGTCTATGTTGTAGTAATAGGCAATCCCGTTTGGCTTGGGATGTTATGATGGCATCCCAGTGGCTTGGGATGGTGTGCTCTCATTCTGAAAATCAGTTAGGGAAGAGAAGACTGTTTTTGATCACTATGTTTGGATTCACTTGAGATTCTTTAATAAGGAACATTGAAACAGAACTTGGCATTCTCATGTACACTAGGTACAGGAATTGCTGGATTAAACTGCAGTCCCAAATAGTTGGGGCCATTAATACTTGAACAAAAATACATTATAAGTGGGATTATACACCTTACATAGTAAATGTAAGGATGCCAAGCAATTTTTTTTTTATCTGTGCAAAAACATAACCTCAAAACTATGGACTTCATTATATAGCTAAAAGTTTAGGCACTGTAGTTTGGAGATATACCAAGAACAAATTGGAATGAATTGGAAAAAGATTAAAATATTCTGCTTTTTGGACACATGGGAGGTTTTAATAACTCAAATAAATTGTTTTTAATAAAAAAAGAAAATGCAAATATACTCAATCAGCACGGTCCACTGAACAGTGGTTCTAGGCCTGGGCCCTATCCTCACTTTTCTCCACAAATCGCTTCTTGCCTCTAAGAAGATACATGCAGATCCACAAAATTATTTTAGGTACATAACCCCTCAGTCATCGTCTCTGTGATTTGAAAACGGATCATGAGTTTAATCTTCTGAAATACAGAGAAATGGAGGGGTTCATCTTTTAACGGAATGTATTTCTACAAACAAAACAGTTTACTATTTGATACTTATTTGAAAGTACAAATGTGGCCTGCATCCTATTTTCTAGTTCACCACATCACTAAAAATAAATGAGCAACAGTTCTTCCTTCTCTATAGAATATAGAAACAGTTTGTCATATGCAATTTATAACAGCCCCCTCATTATAGAGAACTTTTTCACCACATTATTTGTGTGTATAAAAATAAATAAAGAAATTCAGAATTCTCAGTATTTTCTTTAAATGAGCTGACTGGCTGTGAAAGGTGCTGGACTGAGAGCTCTGGTAAGTGAAGTCCTCTCTTTTCTGAATTGATACAGTACAGAGAATAGCAATGCAATTTTTATTCACGCTCTCCCGGGTATGTAATTTATCCCTGACCTTGAGAAATGCCCGTTTAATCATGAGCCTCTCTACTAAAAGTGCTAACAAGAAAGGCAACCATAGTGGCACAAGGCACCTGTTCATTAGGGAGCTGACTGAGAAAGAGCATCAGCTCATCGCAGCATGGAGCACCACGTAAAAAGAACTCTTCTACGTGTGGTTGATCCTCCCCTCTGCAAGTAACACCAGTATTGTCAGTAATGTATTTTATACAGTTTCAGGCTCACGTTTTCTTTGGTTGAAAGGACAGAAATTAAAACCTTCTAAAAGTTAAGGTAATTAAGGAACCTATGGCAAAAAATTTCTGATCATTTAAGCACATCATGTTCACACTGTCTGTGTAAGTGGCAATGAGCTATATCCTTCACAGATGCACACTTTTGCTATTTATAAGATGGAAAAAGATATAGGACATTTGGTTTTGTTTTCCTTTTTAGAAGTATATGGTATTCTTCCAATGTTTGATGCAGTATTTGGGTAAAAAAATCCCTAACTGGAGTCATCTGTGTTTTACTGCACAATTGAAAAAAACATTAATTACAGAAGGAGGAAAAAAAGAGCTGGAACAGATATGAACAAGTTACATGCAAATCTGTTGAACAGAGTACTTTGTTTTTCAAGAACAGTACACCATTTTAATCTCAGATAAACAATTTCAGTATTAAGAACAACATAACCTACATATACTATAAAGGGAGGTTTAACAAGACATCATGAGTGAAATCCAGTCTTAAAACTCTCATCTGACGGTAACTATCACACAAGGAATAAGTATTAAATATTTCTGTGTATCTTGTGTATCTTCAGTCTTTTAATACAGAAGAGATAAGGGTGAAGAGGCCAAATACTTTAATGTATTAGTGATGGAAACAGAAGATGAAAGGCAAAAAAAAAAAAAAAGAAAGAGGAAAGAGAAAAGCAAGCGGAAAAGTTAGACTTTTTAAACCCTAAAGTGAAATTTAAGTTATATCTATAACCTGGGAGACATTACGACTGTGATATGAAATTTATCAGGTGAAGTGTCTACACATTATTAAAACATTTACTTAACAAAGACATTTGAAGTGAAAGCTTCAAATTTGAATATCCATGCACAAAACAGAAGTAAAGGTTTTCTGGGTGCCATTTTGTAATTCTAGGTGGAATTAATACTTTGTGACTGCAAA
The DNA here is from genome assembly GCF_023634085.1 of Falco cherrug. Lineage (NCBI taxonomy): Eukaryota > Metazoa > Chordata > Aves > Falconiformes > Falconidae > Falco > Falco cherrug. Next base: position 24,832,915 of record NC_073707.1, read on the forward strand.
ATAAAGAGCAGGCAACACTTGCTCTAGGAATCTCAGTAGGAATCATATTCATAGTCCTGTTGTGGAAAATGTACTGAAAACAGTATTTGATATTCAGTGTCTCCTGCAAACTGCCAGTGTTGGAATTTCCCTTCCTGAAAGCATGTATTTGATATCTAGGCTTCCTCCCCCCACCCACCCCCCACTCATTTATATGTGTGTAGTTTTCCTTTTATACCCCGCCTCTTTTTATTTTAAATAAAACTCTGGAGAAAAAAAAAAAAAACACAACAGAAACAGAAGATCACAGGATGTGCAGATGCCATTCTGGGAACTAGCAAGCAGTCTCAACAGTAAAAGAAGCCAAGCGATCTTTCAAGTGGGCTATTACTGTAGTTGTGGGAGCAGAATAATGAAACTGAACAGAATAACTGGCCTAAATATCTGGTTAGAGGGCTGGTACAGAGAAAAGAGCATAAAAGGCTCTACTAAAACCACAGAAAGGTGGGTGTTCCTGCAATCAGCACAGAAAAAAAAGCGCTGGAGAAGTCTGTAAACTAAAGATGAGGGGGAGGGGAACCCTTGGAAGGAAATCCAAGCAGAGCAGGGAAAAAATACCCACTAAATCTGAAAGTCTAAAGGAGAAGAACACAGTTGATGTTATTTGCTGACATTCCAAGGATGGCAACTGGGAAACAGCAGAGGTGCAGTTATCAGGAGGTACATACTGTAAGAGAAATCTGGATGGCACCTGAAATATATGTAGGAACACTTGTATATATTTTTAAAACAGGGACAAAGACACAAGTTGACTGAATAGTCTTGTATAATGAGATATTATTAAAACAGACCTCAGCTATCACTGCAAAGAGAAAATAAACAACCATCATCTCTAAACCGGTCATTTCTATCAGCTGAAGATTTAACAAATGACTTCTGAATAGAAAGGCAGTGAAGCCAGTATACTTATATGGTATGATCATCTGCATTCATGTTAATGCTTTATTACATTAGAAAACATCTGAAGATATAAGATGCAGTTTAATCATGCTATGTATCTATATATCAGAGATTCTTACAGTTATTGAGATGAAAGGTTAAGCTACTAGCATTTTCCACACCCTTTTTTTGGAAAGTAACTCTGTAAGTTACCACAAACAGCCCAACCCCAAATATAACCTATTTACAGTTCTGATGACAGAAACACACAATGAAGTTGATATTCCTGTTAATGAATGGTGATTATAATGACAGTATCAATAGATAATAATTAGAATGACAACATCATACTTTCAAAAAAACTATAGCAAGGTCTTTTCTGTGTAATTAGCTTTCCAAATTTTAAGTGACATAGCAGAAAGTATGTGGCTTTTCATTGGCTGGTTTGTCTTAAAGTTCTTTAAATAATATACAGATCAAGATCCACTAGCAGGAGTCCTGGACTTTTCATAAATGCAAGGAACATGAGAATGCTAAGGACCTCAATACAAAGAAACATGGCCCAAAAAAGAGGAAAACGACTGACAGTTCCAAGCACTTCCTAACAAACCAGTGAAACTGGTTCATTTAAACTTCAAAATGTCCAGACACTAATCCATATGTTAACAGGTCAATAAAAGCAGCTATGGGGAAGTGACTAACAAACACAAATAAGTATTAATATCATAAATATATCGAGAAGGAAACAAATTTCTAGCTCAAGGTGCAAAACATACAGCAGGAGATAATATCTTTTATATATACTGAGAGGAAAAAGACATGGCTTGGGGAGAAAAAGCCTTTGCCTAATGCATGTATTCCTGAAGGCATCTCTTATCTTTTGGTATTCTTCCAATAAAAGATATCACTGCTTTCTACAAAATATTTGCTCAACTTATATCAATAGCTGATCACAGCTACAACAGTACTACTAGAATAAAATACGTGAGTGACCTAGCAGCCCTCTCTTGGTAAACAGTTAAAGCTAAGCATTCAACACAAAGTAGAAACCTTCTTTTTAAATGCATACGATAAAACAAGGAAACAAACAAACCTATTCTGTAGCCATTTAAAATCTTTCCTCATAGGTCTTCTGAGCTGTTAAACATGGAATACATCACACAGTTGGATCCAAGCTGAGAATGAACAGTTTTTGGTGGAACTAGGTCTCACGAAATCTCATGCAATTCACTCAGAATGGATGCAATGAAAACAAACTATAAGGAAAATCATGTAGGACCATTTTTGCTATACTTCACTACATATAGAAGGCAGAACAGTAAGTAAAGATCCTTAGCGATAGCTATGTAACATCACTTTTGTCCCTTAACTGTAGTTTCAGTAATAATTACATCATTAATTTTCAGAGACACATCTTCTCCTGCTAGACAACTACATTTGTTTAAGAACAGTCAGAAGTAACAGAAATAGCATCTGGCTTTCTCCCTTTGATCTCTGTTTCTACATGAGTAACTAACTTCTGCTGCACATTAAAATGAACACACAGAAGGGGCAACCACTTGAACTACCATTACCATTATGATATTTTTCAGGCAAACACACTTCAGCTACTTCTAATGATTATGTCCTTAATAATCTAACTTTGGAAAAAAGTAACAGAAGTCTCCATTTCTAAAACTTTTCAGTAATAAACAGTGCTTCAGCCTGCAAGCAACTTACATAGAAAATATCCAGTGAGAATCCCATTAGATAAAACTGATTAAGAAGTTTTATTTCAGAAATGCTCCAACAGTAACATTAAGGCTTTTATAAATACATATTTTTATCACTGTACTACAGTGGCTTCCAGAATTTTCTGAGATCAGGACTTCTGGCAGGCAACATATAAACTCATAGTTAGATATAGCATTAAACAGTCTAAAAGTAGAAATTTAGGGTAGAAAGATAATGGGTTTAATATAAGAAATTATTTTTCAGTTCAGTGATTATGGTACAGGAGAATCAGGATGAAAATAAAAGAAAATTTATTCAAAGCCATTGTCAAGAAATGCATGAAGAAGCAGGACAGCAAGCTGTGACTACAACTACAGAACTAAACATGAACACCACAAACAGAATGGAGTAGTTAATAGACATATTTTAAAGAGAACTAATTCCAAAGGAAAAGACATTGATGTCAGAGGAATAAAGGAGTGATACAGGAAGAAGTTGAGGTGATACATTTTCACAACTATTCCTAGATTGGATTAATTTATTTTAGTTAATTGCTGTTGTATACTACATATAATTCCTGCATTTGTTTGGGCAACCCTAACATCTCACGTGCATTCTTTACACTATTATATTCACAACATCCTGAGGAAACTATCACTTTCCTATTTCTCTTCTTTTTCATGTGGAGAAACTAAAAAAAAAAAAAAAAAAGAAATCCCAGTGGCACAACTACTACTTACTTAAATGGATTGAGAGCTCCCCCGGAGTTGTTCAAGGTCATACCCAAAATCTGTGCTATAGTAAAGAACTGGGTATCACTTTCGGAGTACTCAGCTCACACCTTAGTAGCTGACCTTATCTCTTTTCCATAGCTAATGGCTCCCCTAAAAAATTTTCTAGTAACACCTTCAGCTTAGATGGCTGAATGCAAAAAATCATGGTTATTTGGCTGAGAAGAAAAACAACCAAAACCCAGCAATAACCTGCACTATAGCTCTACTGCCTCTGCATACCTTACTGTCATGATTTCTCTTGTTAAGAGATTCTCGTTCCCTCCCAGAATTGCTGAGTGTTGTAAATGATAAAGCAGTTTAGTAAAAGTAATTTCTTCTACTGGATCTGGAGGAGCTGGGGCTGGTACTGCATTTGCTTCAGTTTTCCAATGCAGCTAATTGATAGTCCACTTCATAAAAGGTAAAAGCATGGTATGAAATAACTGTATAAAGTGGCAGAAATAATTAAAAGGTGTGCATTCAGAATTATGAGTAATGGATCTTTGAATCACTGTTTGTTGTTTGAACTTCAAACCATCTTAAAAAATTACTAACTCCCAGAAAACTGAAACTTCATGGTGGTAAGACTGCACATTAATATGACATCACGTAACAGGGTCTTAATCTAAAAATCTCAGATTTACCTCTGTGGGGTTTGCATTAAGGGCTATGCCCTTAGGCAATAGTACAACCAGTACCATCAGAAAGTTCAGCTCTGCAGGTGACAGGATCTGCATAAACTGATACTTCTATAGACCCACAGTCTCTTCAGTTGATCTCTAACAAAGCCAAATACTATTGAAATTCCAAGCATGCATAAATAAGGCATTTTTAGAGATATCCTTCCCACTTGAGGTTACAATTTCATTCATAGGATTTAGGGCCAGAAGGAACCTGTATGATCATCTAGTCTGACCTCCTGCATTACAAAGTCTGCAGAATTAGAAGTGGGCAGTACTTCTGTTTAAAATATAGCATATACCTTGCTGCTGGGATTATGCATGAAAAGTAACAAAATCAAGACGCAAAGTCACAGAAAAGAGCGGTATTATTATTCACGTACAGCATTGCACATATACAGAAGAAAAAGAAATCACAGACCGAGAGTGCTAGTGCATTAATTCTTACTTTTTAGTTTATCAACTTCTTATGTAAGAGTAGTGCTGGAGAACCGTCTGGAAAAACAAGTGTTTCATAGAACTGTTACATAACATTGCAGAATAGGATATTGTAAATAATTAATCTAAATGAAAGAACTGGAGGATCTTTTGGCAGGGATTAAACATAAAAAGGACAATGACTGGCCTCTATCTTTTTTTTGGGAAAAAAATAATCCAAAGACATCCACAGTGACAGCAGAACCTCAGAATTTTCTTAGGGCTTTTAATGATTTCTAAGTTTTAAAGATAAAGTTACTGTCTTTCAAAGGTCTTTCCCAACCTAAATGATTCCATGATTCCAATATGTACAAAAGAAATTAGGAATAGTTATGTAATTGTTCCTAGTACCTCTTGTAAAAGGACAATTGATTATGGTATTTCAAGCCCAGCAGTTTTCACTTTTAGCTTCAGATACATGTATATGTATCTGTGCCTCAAAATGGATGTTTCAATTAAAATTATCACCTCATCTCAAGCACAATTATATAAATCTTCAGATTAAATCCAAGAACATCACTGATAATTTACTGCAACACGGTAAACTGAAATGTAAAGGAGATATTGAAACACATTTTAAAAATTAATAAGGTTCTACCTGGCTAGATAAAGTTATTGCATAAAGCATCACTTCATATTCATCAGAAGTAAGTTGTCATCCACCATCACAAAGCAGTTTTGTTTTCCTAAGCCATCAAAAACTATAAATAATGAAAATCATCCCTGTAAACAAAAAGTGAGAACTTCCTCACAACACTTTTTTCCGGGTTAATTTAGTTTTGATTCCTTAATTGTAAAAGTTTTACTGGTTAAACAGATTATGAAATGGGAAAAAAAGAAATTCAGAAAGTTGCTTAGAGCTATACACCAAAGCCATCTCTGGCCACAGCCTATCAGCATGCTACCTGAGCACAGGGAATCTGGCCCACATTTCTGCTTATCTTTACAAGTTTCCCTGAATCACCAGCTTTGCTATCACAAGAACTCCTGCAGAGCTTTTCCACAGACTATAGCTACTGCGGAAGCAATATTCTCACCTTATATTCAGACCCATTCAGCCAGTATTCCTGCATTTCTGGCGAGGGGGCAGGGGAAGACAGGTACTTCAGCTGCAGACCAATGTAGGTAACATCATGTTGCTCTGTATTTACTTCTTAGGGCATAACATAAACAGCACAGGCAAAACGTTCTCTCGCTGTGAAGTTACTGAAGCTATAGAGCAGGGATGTTTAAAGGTGTCTGAGGAACATTAATGATGCCATCCCCACCACAATTAAAATCCTGAACACTCCATTATTGCAAAGGTTCTGCAGTCAAAATACACAGTAGGAAGCAAGTACAGTTTTTGGATGTTTTAATCTATTGCATATTGACTGCTAGGGAATCTTCCTGTTTCAGGGCAGGGGAGAAAAATCCATCTTCTATTCTAAAAGCCTATGTTAAACATTTATTTTAAATAAAGGTAAGTATTGGGTTTCATGCTTCCTCACAAAACCACAAGCCTTTCTAGTTATTTCATACATCAGGTAAAAGTTGTCTCTCATTTTCAAAGCTCTTAATTTGCCTTTTTTTTTTTTCCAGTGATGTAAGCAGTTGATCCCAAATTGTTCCTTCCACTTTTATGGAATCTTCAGGAATATTTCCTTCTATGACTCAGAAGCCTTCTCTGCACCTTCTTCCTTTTGCAACTATTTGCTTGTATCTGTGCTTCACTGACTCTGTAATTACAAATCTTAGCTGAAAATAATTCCTCTCTTTTCTAACATTTTTCTTAGCTCTATTAGTGAGAAGAGTGGTTTGCTGACTGTTATGCACAATTCTCTTTCCCACTGTATTTAACTCCAATTTGTTCTGGAATCCAGTATGTAAAAAAATGCTATGAAGAATTGTGTATGCACAGCATACACAAATGGGTTGTGCAAATTATGGGGATTACTCACAAAAGAACAAGATTACAGGGGAATCTCTGGTAGTTAAAGGGAAGCGTTAGGTACTTAAGACCACAAGTCTCCATTAGACCTCAACAGGATTTGTATTTCTAACCCTTTGGTGGGGTTTTGTTTTGTTTTAAATACTAGGACTAGTAATAAACAACCAGCACTTCATTATACTATAGCATTACACAAAATTCATAATTGAGGTTCAGTACCTTGAAGTAAAATAGTGTTACAAGAAAACATTCACATCAGAAATTTACACTAAAAAATAACTTGAAAGAACTGAAGCTTCTGAATATACTGAAGTTTAGAATTAAAGACAACAACAAAGGAGTCTCTCTGACCATATGAGTAACACTGTCTTCCTGTCTTCCCTTTTACCTTCATTTCATAATATAGTTGTAGTGTTACTGTTACATAGAGGTAATTTTGGTGAGCAGTTTAGTTTTGGTTGTTTTTTTTTTAAACTGCTCTACACAGTTTGAAGACACTAATCATGAGTAGCACTTTGGATTTGTTTCAAAAATTGTAAAGCAGAATTTCATAACTATACACACAGTGCATGCTCTTAGAAACTAATGATAAGGATACATAAATTTCAATAATATTTTATCTTTGAAATATATATATCATCTAGAAATCTGTAGAGTGTCCTAACAAACAATTTAGGTATATCTTACTGGACCTGTCTCTAGCCCTGTTGACATTACCCTAAAAAATTCCAGTGGCTTCTGTTCATTTTCAGCTAAGACCCAAGTGTAATACTTTCACTAAACACAAATTTTTTCTTTTCAAAGCCAGCTATGGAAAATATTAACTCCTATTGCACCTATGTTTCTATCTGGAGAATGCCAAATTTCATGGATCTGGAAGTCTTGCATACACAACAGAATATTAGCTCTATAATTAATTTTATATGCATGAAAACATAAATACAAATGGGTACGCATTTTATCATCTCTTCCTTTCCTTTAATGAAGACTGTGATTCCATGAGATGAAGGAAGAAAATTCTCTTTTCTGCTGACTCACTGTAATGGTAGTAGAGGTCCAGTGGTTGAAGTGATGCAGAAGAAAAATTGGCTGCTTGTCTCTATTTTGCATGGTACTAAATATACTAAATATTGCACCAGCATGCACCACTCAAAGGACTCAAAATTTCATCTCTGAAATAAAGACACACAAGAGTTTATAACCTCTGCTGCTTTTGAAGTTTTCCCACTACGAGAAGACTGATAGTGAGGCTATCTGGTTTTCAAATTCATTAGTATTAAGAATATCACGGAGAAACCATTTTCAAGGGAAGGTGGTAGCTGGCGTTATTTGAAAGTAAAAATCATCATCATAATCCCTAATTTAAGATTAATAACCAAGGAGGAACATATATAACATTTTGCAAGAAAGCTTTGGAGATGCTCTACTTCCCCTGTTAAGGACTTCCCCTGTTAAGTTTCCACTCACCAAACATTGTTTTATCATATTCTAAGAGTTCTTGATGGTCTCTCTCACCCTCTTTCTTTGAAGGCCAGGAATCCATTCAGTCAAAATTGTTTTGCATTTCTAGCAACAAATAGAACCATTCAAATAGTGTGAATTGTTGCTTAACCTGCTAACAACTGCAGCCAATAAAAAAATGAGACACTAAACTACAGACTGACAAGTTACATTCTTTTTTCCAGTGCCATGACATGTTCCAAAGTAGACCAGAGCTGGTGCAGACATGCTCCTTTCAACTCAAGATGTTTTTTACATAATTTTTTCAATTTGTCATTGCCATGCATCATTGCCATGCACTAATTTTGCAAGTCTTTACCTAAAATCATGTTCCTATCTGCTCAGTGTTTTCCATTCCAGGCACAGTCACTAGTCTTACTTTATACTCCATGGGCTGCATGCAACTGTGTCTCCACAAGGTATTTTAGTCTATGGCAGCTAATAATGCTGCCTCTTCACTTAGCTCCAGATATAGTATGGAGTTGTATTCTAAATCATTACAATATTATCAAACATACCAAAGTTAAAAATGCCTTTATATTTCCCAAACCAGTTGCAACTGAAAATAATAATAATTTGGCAGTGATTACAATTGTTTTGGTAACATAATCTAGACTTTTCAATACTTACTAGTCCTGAAAAAAATTTTACAGAGCACCTTTTGTTCATTTGCTCATCCCCCACTTTGCATTCTAGTATTCAGTCAGATTGTTGTAAGATGTCTCTAAAAATTACCTGCAACCTCTCTAGTGCCATAATACAGATAATCTACCAGTCTCCTCCATGACCTGCAGAAACAAAAGCAAACACCTTTCCATGCTGCATACTAGTGTGCATTTTTGCCATCTCAAGTAAATGCATCTTTGGTAAGGCTTTCAGTAGAGTTGCAGTGAGCGGTATTTCTAAGTGCCATTTGATGAAGAGTCTGATCCTGGTTGGTTACAATAAAATATAATCCGAAATAGAGGTTTAGAACCGAAGCATATTTTTAACTTCCTGACATGTGCAGCATTGTCTGCTATTGAGGAATTCTCCTCTTGCCAAAGTGATGAGCAGACAAGGCAACACTAATGCTACTCCTTGCTTTGCTCAGTGGGAGGTAATGCAAAATCAGCGCAGTAGCAAATATTAATAGTGTGGTGCTCCTTTTCCCTTCCCTCCCCCATCTCAGTTTCAGAGTTGGAAAGTGATAACATACAGGACAGACGACATTCTTCTTCAAGCAAAAGGAACGAAGAAAAATCACTTGGTAAGTGATTGCTAGGAAAACAGAATTTACTAAAAATGCACTAGGCTGATGGTAAATAACTAACATCTGTATTCAGTACAGTGCTGAGCAGCTGCAGCCAGTGACATGACCTGTTATATCAACACAGGACCAAATCCATCTCTCAGTTATACTGATGTCACTGTGGGTCCTCTAAATTTATAGCTGGTGTTTCTCTAGCTCTATAGTGATGATATCAACATATCAGTTCATTGATGCTGCACTTACTATGATGCACTTATTAAGTATGGGTATATTTAGCATCAGAGACAACCGAAAGTACTGTATACTTACTGACATATGAAACACAGTAAATTAATTTCCCAATTAGAACAGCTGCAAGTTTAAAGCTTCTGTTTCTTTGAGTACATTTGATGAAATAATGTTACAAAGGACATAGACATTTTAATTACTCAAAAACGTATAAATTAACTGTTGCAAAAATTGATTATGTAGGTATGGGAATTTAATTACTCAAGATATCTTCAGAGATTTTATTTTGTGGTATTTCTTCATTTTCCAACAAAAACATTTATCACCACATACCTATTCATCTAACATAGATTGTCTTTAACTCTGAAGACTGTATTACAGGAACAACACAGATTAAAAGTAAATATTTTGAAGTATATGCAGCTCATGAATTCGCAGCAAAATCGTCTTTATAAATGTTGGTGGTGAACTGCAATCCATTAATAGGTAAGACCAAACTCACAACTTAACTAGACATTATTAATAGCATATTACAGCTTGTACAGCAGTAGCTGTATGACAAAACAGTCCCTTTACCCATATTATGAACTGACTCTCTTTTTATGGAAAACAAATGCTGGCATGATGTATATATAACATACATGCTTCCCCCAAAAAGGAGATGATGCAGAATTACAAAGTTTGAATGCAAAAATATTCAAAATGCATTTTCTGTGTACCTGATTTATAGAAACTGATGTATAAAAGGAGGCTTACTGATTACTGAGAAAGTAACATACTGATTACTGAGAATTGGCGTTATGTCCAGTTATGCAAAGGAAAATGGGAAACACAGACCTGCAGATAACAGTCTCTAAACCCAACTGACCCAGCACATTTAATACAATTTATATCCCATAATGTTTGTTTCACTAACTTCTATTAAAATGTTTGCTCAGTTAGCCTACCTGTAGCTGAAGCAGCTGTTACCTTCCCTAGATTTTGTAGTTTAAATCAAGATAATTTTCACTTGCACAGCAATTAAAAAAAAAAAAAAAGATGTCAGCACACTTGTGTATTCCCATTACATTTATAGTGAATAGGAATTTAAAAAAATGCAGGAAGCAGTAGAGTATCATGACAAAATGCTAGCCAGAAGAGAAAATAGGTC